>NC_079227.1:45677903-45868399 GCF_029633865.1 Lampris incognitus
CGACGTCCCTCTTTGTCGGAGTCCGTCGTAAAAAGAGAGAGTGAACCACAGCTCCGCCTCTAAATACGTCACTGGGAAATATGACACCACCTCCGGTGGGTGTGTGCTTTCCCCCGGGACAGACGTTCCCTAACCATGCCGTTGTCCCGGGAAAATGGACCCGCCCATCTGTTGGATCGCCAGGTCTTTCTCCGGAAACACCGGATGACGACCCAGTCGCCGGGGAGGTAGGAATGGAGAACCTTCTCAGCTGGGGTGGGGAGAGCAGCTGCCACCTGTTTGGGAGACTTGGGAGAGAGCAGAGGAGAGATTACAGCAGTGCTGTAGCATAGCATGCTCGTAAAGAGCGGTTTGGGGAAGAGCTCCCGGCGCAGGGCCCGTTCCCATGGTCGGAGGCCGTCCCATGACAATCTCAAAAGGACTAAGCCCTGCTCTGGAGTGTCTTTGTCGCACGCGCATGTACATAAGTACCAGAAGACGTAAGAAACTGTCTCTGTTGCCAGAGAGCACCAAAGTCCACGCCGAAAGCGTAGCGTGAATCCGTGTAGATGGTGACAGACCAGCCAGCTGCCAGCTCGCAGGCCGCAGAGAGGGCCGTGAGTTCAGCAGCCTGTGCAGAGAGGTGAGAGGGCAACGAGCTGCAATTAAGGCAAGCGGAGGCAGAGCAAACGACCCAACCAACCTGACATTGGCCGGTGGTAAGACAGCGGGAAGCCGACCCATCCACAAAAAGGACAACGTCAGGGTTGGCAAGAGGAGTGGAGCTGAGATCAGGCTGAGGTGAACAAACAGCAGAGACAGCTGCAACGCAGTCGTGTGGTTCACCATCGTCTGGTGAGGGAAGAAGGGTGGCGGGGTTAAGGACAGCGCAACGTTTGACAGTGATGGTGGGCATGTCAAGGAGCACAGTGTTGTAACGTAGCCACCGGGCTGCGGACAGCTGTGACCTTTTCTGTTCAAGTAGGAGGAGCGGGACCGCATGGGGAACCAGGAGAGTAACGTCGGAGTACCCCACGATGTCTCGCGAGGCCATCACAGCCTTTTCAGCAGCAGCGACGGCTCGAAGGCAGCGAGGCAAGCCAGCCGCTACCGGGTCAAGTTTGGCGGAGAAGTAAGCCACAGGGCGCAGCTTGCAGTCCCCCATGAGACTGACTGCAAGAGGACGGAGATCATGCAGCCGTTGCGCTCATCCACAGTTTGAGTGAATGCTTGAGCGGGCTCCGGATAGCCAAGAGTTGGTGCGATTTGGAGCTGGACTTTCAGTCCCTCAAAGGCTTTAGTTGCCTCTGGGGTCCACAAGAGGACCTGTGAGGCGGGTGCATGAGAGTCAATGAGGGCCCGAAGGGGTTTGTCAAAGGTTGCAAATGCCGGAACGAACAAGCGACACAGTAGGAAGCCATGCCTAAGAACAGGGTATCTGCAGGTTTCACTAAGTTAATTTCAAGACTTTATAAGACCTTTTTAATGCCACTTGGATCGGAATTTAAGACCAAGATCTACAACAAAATATATACATATGGTTGGTAAGCCCTAACGCCCAACAGCTGAATATTTAAATATTTGATTCGCGCGAGTGCAGTTTTATCGAAATGGTTAAACAAATGTATGTTTTGTGACACGCTGATGTTGTAACCGCATTTCTTGACGTTCAGACCGAATATTTAAAGATTTGATTCGCGGAATTTCGCGCGATTGCAAACAGATAAGCTGAAGTCCTCCTCCATGTTGAAAAAGCTGCCATAAACTACACGCTGCTGTGACTGGTTGATTCGCTGTGAGCATTTGATGACAAAACAACGAATCACAGCAGAGCGCGCAGCGGAGGTCCCTCCCCCCTCCATCTGGCCGATCAATTCTAGCATCAACTTTTCTTCTTCTTCTCTCGGCTGCTATTTTGTCATGACTTAGTTAGCATTTGTCCGCCAAATTCTGTATAGGCTATACCATTTAGCAATTAACCGCTCAGTAAAACCAACATCGGTATTCTTTTCGATAACTAGTTACATTAATATTACCTACAACCGTGAGTTGCAGGTAATATTGCCATGGTATCGCATCATCCAGGTCATTTCTCTGTCTATGGGGGATACATATTTGTTTTAATTACAGGGAATAGCATGCTATAGGTAACAGGTGCGCCTGATACGAACCTGGAATTCATGAAAATAGCATGTGTGTTAGAGTTTATGGGAGACCCCAAGCGCACGACACCAGACAGAGATGGGGTTAGCCGAAAACTGGCGTACTTTATTCAAACATAGGAAGGCAATGAGCGACAAGGAAAAAACGGAAAGTCCAAGGGGGGAAAAAACTCGCGGGTAATCCAAACGGGAACAAGGCAGGATACTTCCACGGGGAAACCTTGCAAGGGAAAAACATGAACCAAGGGCTGGGATGAGTTCGTAGAGAAAAGGACCGTGAGAGGAGAGTCGCCGCTACTGCGGGGAGGTAACAACACGAACTGACAACGGGCACGTGGGAGGCCACCAAACTTAAGCCCAGCCCTGATGACTAAGCCCGGCCCTGACGAGCCGATTGGCTGCCGGCATGGGGTGGGCGGGCCACGGTGCGGGGTGGGCGAGCCATAACACTTGTTTCCCTTTTATTTTCTTTTTTTCCCCTCAAAATTCACTTGATCCTACCAAATGACCACTTCTATTAGTGCGAGACCGAGGGTGAACAGCCGCTTAATTGTCAGTGCACGACCTCATCTGGTTTCAATAGTACGCGTTTTAAATGATCATTTTATCCTTTAAAGAATTCTGCTTACCCGTGCGATGAATCTCCCAGGGTTTTGCTGAGGGATCTCAGCGACACCGACCAAACGGACCACCCGCCTCTCCCTTTCTTCTTCTCAAACCTGGTGAGGTTATTGGGAGATCGGTGACTATGTCCTTGTCCCGAGATGATCGGTCAGCCGGTTGTCCGTCTGGCGGGGCGACGTGAGATCCCGCTTCTGACACCAAATTGTTGTGGATTTTCCTTTATCCTTTTAATGGGCTCTTGCCCCAGGAACCTCTGGGGAGAATAATCATCGGACAAATATTAAAGAAAACAGAGAATCTTTAATGCATCTGCAGATGGAGAGACATAAGGCCACACAGAGGTTCGTCTGTGAGGATATGCTCTGCCTCTGAGCTGGAGATAGTGGTTTTTTATAGAACAGTCCGTCGCGTCATACACTATGTTTCCTGCGTCAACTAAGGTGTAATCTTAAAAAGGAATGAAGGAAAAATCTACGTTAATCACGTTCTGTGCCTCATGAGTGTCTGTACGCCTGTTGCACTTGTCTTTTGCTCAACCTGGCCGTTCCTGGGATGCGGCAACGGGGAGGCAAGCATAATAACAGTTGCTATGTGGCCCCATGGAAGGTACGCATGAGAACAATGGTCATGTGTGTCTGCAGTGAATGAGAAGTTTCATACACACAGACAAGTGGAAAACCACAGAGTACATACGGAGTGCATATGGAGAACATTTTGTACTCCACATACATCACCAACATCCTGCTCAGCTCTCCCCTTCTCAGCCTCCTCCTGCTCAGCTGCACCACTCTCCTCTCAGAGCCTCACCGCAGCCACATCGTGATGACACGACTGGTACGAATGACATTGCGAGCTACTTGGTGCGCCGAGAGCTTGTGAATTCCGGTCTCATCCAGTTCAACGAGCGCCCAGAAAATTATTGGGCATGGAACTCCTCTTTCTTCAACGCCATTGAAGGACTGAACTTAACTGCCAGCGAGGAGCTCGACCTCTTGACAAAGTCGTTAGGAAAAGAGTTCTCAGAGCACGTTACAAGGATTCGCTATGTGCACGTCACCGACCCTGTAGTGGGCCTACAACATGTCTGGGAACGCCTAGAAGAGTGCTCCCCTGAAGTGATCGAGAGAGCGCTCTTCGAGAGGATAGAGAACTTTCCAAAAATCGCTGAGAAAGACCCCGTAAAGTTGAGGGAACTGGGAGACCTGCTGATGGAGTTAGACTCTGCTAAGTGTGAGGGCTACCTGCCGGGGATCTCGTACCTGGACACCGCCAGGCGTGTCAACCCGATCGTTGAGAAGCTGCCACACAGTCTACAAGAGAGATGGATAACTAAGGGTTCCCAGTACAAAGAGCAGCACCATGTCTCTCGCCCCCCCCCATTCACCTTCTTCGCAGACTTCATCTGCAGCGAGGCACACAGAAGAAACGACCCCAGCTTTACTCTCCCTTCAGCTCCCTCGAAAACGTCCAACAAGTCCTCCACAGGGTCCTCAAAACATGAGCGATCAGAAAAGGAATCAAGACACGCCAAAAGGCATGTCTCCACCCACAAGACAGAGGTCTCAACAAACCGCTCAGCTTCTCAGTCACGCAGTTCGAGCAGCAAGCCTGGCGACAAAGGTAAACAATGTCCCATCCATCAGAAGCGCCATCCTCTAAAGAAATGTCGGGGTTTTCGAAGCAAGTCTCTTGAGGAGCGCAAAGCCTTTCTGAAAGAGATTGGTGCCTGCTACAGGTGTTGCTCCTCCACAACTCACCTGGCGAAGAACTGTAAGGCAACTTTGAAGTGCAGCGAATGTGAGAGCGATGACCACATAGCGGCGCTCCACCCTGGACCTCCTCCACGGGACAAAAAAGACAAGGACCCCACCTCAGAGCATGGCGGGGAGAGTGAAGAGGAGGCGCCTCCACCAGCAGTCATCTCTAAATGCACAGAAGTTTGTGGCAGAGGCCAAAGCCTCAGATCCTGTGCCAAAATCTGCCTGGTGAAGGTATACGCCAAAGCACACCCAGACAGAGCTAGTAACGTCTACATCGTCCTGGACGACCAGAGCAACAGATCTCTGGCGAGGTCTGATTTCTTCCACCTCATCCAAATCAGAGGTTCAGACTCACTGTACACCCTGCGTACATGTGCAGGTGTCACCGAGACATCTGGAAGAAGAGCCACAGGGTTCTTGGCGGAGTCGTTGGATGGAAAAAAACAAGTGTGCTGCTTCCAACACTCATTGAGTGCAACCATATGCCTGACGATCGGTCAGAAATCCCGACCCCAGAAGCTGCACAGCACCACAGCCACCTGAAGTCCATCGCTCGCAGAATCCCTCGCCTGGACCCTGAAGCCCAGATCCTGATACTTCTGGGACGCCACATCCTTCAGGTCCACAAAGTCAGGGAGCAACGCAATGGTCCTCCCAGCGCCCCCTATGCCCAACGTCTAGACCTGGGTTGGGTGGTTATACGGGACGTGTGCCTGGGTTCAGCCCACAAGCCAGCAGCTGTGACTTCCTATCGCACCAGCGTGCTCGAAAACGGAAGGCCGTCTCTCCTCACTCCGTGCCCCAACCGTCTCCAGGTCAAGGAAAGGTTCCTCCTTACAGCATCAAACATGACACCCCAGTCCCTGATGACGACAAAGTGGGGCTTTCCATCGAAGATCGTCTGTTCCTGGAGTTCATGGACAGAGAGATGGTGATGGACGACACCAACAGCTGGGTGGTGCCTCTCCCATTCCGATCCCCTCGTCGACGGCTCCCGAACAATCGAGACCAAGCTCTCAGCAGACTTACCTCTCCCCGCCGCACCCTGGAAAGAAAGCCTAAGATGAAAGCCGACTTCGTCAAACCTTCATGCAAAACATCTTGTATTTATTTATGTATTTGTATTATATAATACAGACAAGAAGGAAAAAGGCAGAGACAAACATTGAAAAAGTCAATTTCTGTTAATGTGTTTTACATGTTATGCATTGCATTTCAAATAAAAGTCCAAAAGTAAGACTAAGGTCCATTTTTGGTATTTTTGGTACTCACTATAGGGGGCTGTTTTACTCCAGAAACATACATATATACTGTTTATGTGTATGTGTATTTGTATATGTATATGTTGAGGAGCTGCTGTATCAAAATTAGTTGTCTTCCTCCAGAACTTAGTAAATTTGTCCATACATAGGTTCAGGGATAAAGTCCGCTTTTCTATGTTATATATTCATTTTATGATTCCAATCCATTCCTCTTTGCTGTAGCTCAGCATTTAAATAATTTTTCTTAGATTTGTTGGTTTAGTCAGTGTTTCCTCTACCCAAAATGTGTTATGCTTTTCTTTCACAAATGTGGGAATGATGGTCCAAAATTGCGTTAAAATGTACAAAACAGTGAAATTTATCTTGCCTGGCCGGCCAGCACTCTAGATGCTCAGCACCCAAAAGCTCTGATCCTAGAATCGCCTCTGGTCAGCGCCAATCTTGTTATACGCAGCAAAAGACTGTGGCTGACTAGATAGCTATATCAGATGGCATAATTTTCTTGAATTATTAATTGATTATTAGCATTACACAATGTGTGAATTAATGTAATGTTTGATTTTGCAGTTTGGATGAGAAAAAACCCCGCAAGTTGGGTGTGAGATGGATGAAAAAGAAGAATTCTGGAATGAGTTGGACGACATGGTGGAGAGGGTACCCAAGGAGGAGAGAGTGGTGATTGGAGCGGACTTCAATGGACATGTTGGTGAAGGGAACAGAGGTGATGAGGAGGTGATGGGAAAGTATGGAGTCAAGAAGAGAAATGTGGAAGGACAGATGGTGGTCGATTTTGCGAAAAGGATGGAAATGGCTGTGGTGAATACATATTTCAAGAAGAGGGAGGAACACAGGGTGACGTACAAGAGTGGAGGAAAGTGCACACAGGTGGACTATATCTTATGTAGAAAGCACCATCTAAAAGGGATTGGAGACTGCAAGGTGGTGACAGGGGAGAGCGTAGCCAGGCAGCATCGGATGGTGGTCTGTAGGATGACTTTGGAGACCAAGAAGAGGAAGCGAGTGAAGACACAGCCGAAGATCAAATGGTGGAAGTTGAAGAAGGAAGACTGTTGTGTGGAGTTCAGGCAGGAGTTAAGACAGGCACTGGGTGGTAGTGAAGAGTTGCCAGATGGCTGGAAAACCACTGCAGAAATAGTGAGGGAGACAGCTAGGAAGGTACTTGGTGTGTCATCAGGACAGAGGAAGGAAGACAAGGAGACTTGGTGGTGGAATGAGGAAGTACAGCAAATTATACAGAGGAAAAGGTTGGCAAAGAAGAAGTGGGATAGTCAGAGAGATGAAGAAAGTAGACAGGAGTACAAGGAGATGCAGCGTAAAGCAAAGAGAGAGGTGGCAAAGGCAAAGGAAAAGGCGTATGGTGAGTTGTATGACAGATTAGACACTAAGGAAGGAGAAAAGGACTTGTACCGATTGGCTAGACAGAGGGACCAAGCTGCAAAGGATGTGCAGCAAGTTAGGGCGATCAAGGATAGAGATGGAAATGTGCTGACAAGCGAGGAGAGTGTGCTAAGAAGGTGGAAGGAATACTTTGAGGGACTGATGAATGAAGAAAATGAGAGAGAGAGAAGGTTGGATGATGTAGGGATTGTGAATCAGGAAGTTCAGCGGATTAGCAAGGAGGAAGTGAGGGCAGCTATGAAGAGGATGAAGAATGGAAAGGCAGTTGGTCCTGATGACATACCTGTGGAGGCATGGAGATGTTTAGGAGAGATGGCAGTGGAGTTTCTAACTAGATTGTTTAACACAATCCTGGAAAGTGAGAGGATGCCTGAGGAGTGGAGAAGAAGCATACTGGTACCGATTTTCAAGAACAAGGGCGATGTGCAGAACTGTAACAACTACAGAGGTATAAAGTTGATCAGCCACAGCATGAAGATTTGGGAAAGAGTAATAGAAGCTAGGTTAAGAGGAGAGGTGACGATCAGCGAGCAGCAGTATGGTTTCATGCCACGAAAGAGCACCACAGATGCGATGTTTGCTTTGAGAATGTTGATTGAGAAGTATAGAGAAGGCCAGAAAGAGTTGCACTGTGTCTTTGTAGATTTAGAGAAAGCTTATGACAGAGTACCGAGAGAGGAGGTGTGGTATTGTATGAGGAAGTCAGGAGTTGCAGAGAAGTATGTAGGAGTGGTGCAGGATACGTATGAGGGAAGCGTGACAATGGTGAGGTGTGCGGTTGGAATGACGGATGGGTTCAAGGTGGAGGTGGGATTACATCAAGGATCGGCTCTTAGCCCTTTCTTGTTTGCAATGGTGATGGACAGGTTGACGGACAAGATCAGGCAGGAGTCTCCATGGACGATGATGTTCGCGGATGACATTGTGATCTGTAGTGAGAGTAGGGTGCAGGTTGAGGAGAGCCTGGAGAGGTGGAGGTATGCACTGGAGAGAAGAGGAATGAAAGTCAGTAGGAGCAAGACGGAATACCTATGCGTGAATGAGAGAGAGGACAGTGGAATGGTCAGGATGCAAGGAGTGGAGGTGACAAAGACATCTGAGTTTAAATACTTGGGGTCAACTGTCCAAAGTAACGGGGAGTGCAGTAGAGAGGTGAAAAAGAGAGTGCAGGCAGGTTGGAGTGGGTGGAGAAGAGTGTCAGGAGTGATTTGCGACAGAAGGGTACCAGCAAGAGTTAAAGGGAAAGTTTACAAGATGGTTGTGAGACCAGCTATGTTATATGGTTTGGAGACATTGGCACTGACGAAAAGACAGGAGGCGGAGCTGGAGGTGGCAGAGTTGAAGATGCTAAGATTTTCACTGGGAGTAACGAAGAAGGACAGGATTAGGAACGATTATATTAGAGGGACCGCTCAGGTTGGACGGTTTGGAGACAAAGCAAGAGAGGCAAGATTGAGATGGCTTGGACATGTGTGGAGGAGAGATGCTGAGTATATTGGGAGAAGGATGCTGAATATGGAGCTGCCAGGGAAGAGGAGAAGAGGAAGGCCAAAGAGGAGGTTTATGGATGTGGTGAGGGAAGACATGCAGGTGGCTGGTGTGACAGAGGAAGACGCAGAAGACAGGAAGAAATGGAAACGGATGATCTGCTGTGGCGACCCCTAACGGGAGCAGCCGAAAGTAGTAGTAGTAGGATGAGAAAAAAAAAGGAGCCGCTGTGGGTACCACATACTGGAATGAGAAGCATGCAAAAGTGTTTATGCACTTTGTGTTAAGTTTGATAAGTTAACTTTTGTTGGTGCCTATAATACAGTTAATACGGTAGCCTGTTTCGTTAGTCACTTCTCCAGCAGTCTTTACGGTAACCCTCCTGTTAGGAGGAAGGCGCGCTGCTAGTGAAAGGCACTTGTTGAAATGTTTGGTAGGCTGAGGCCACTTGCTGTTGAGAGCGCAAATAAAGTTCAGTTAAATAAGTACAGTTGTCTTATTTGAAACTAACATTGGTAGCAGAGGATGGTTGCCTCGAATGACTTCAGACAGCCTCCTGGATTTGACGAAAAGAAGCCGTATGAAAACTGGAAAAATTAAGTGGAAATATGGAGACGGGTGACGAACTTGGACAAGAAAAAGCAAGCGTTGGCTGTGGCTCTATCGTTGACAGGTAGAGCGAGGGATACTGCTTTAGGAATAAATGTGGATGATCTAAATAAGGATGATGGAATGACCACTTTGATTGGGGAACTTGACAAGATTTTTTTGAGAGAAGAGAAGGACCGGGCTTACGAAGCCTATTCTGAGTTTGATCGAATATCGAGGGAAAATGGCGTCTCGATGGTGGACTTTATTGTTGATTTTGAACAGAAATACAACAGGATCCGTAAATTCGAGATGGTTCTGCCCGACGCTGTTTTGGCGTTTAAACTACTGGATACAGCAAGTCTTGATGTGAAAGACAAGCAACTGGCATTGACTGCATGTGGTAAACACACTTTTGATTATATGAAGTCAGCACTGAAACGCATATTCGGAGAAAAACATGAGCAGAAGGCGGGAGCCATTAACGTGAGTCAGGATGCAGCCTACTACACAGATCAAAGAAAACCGCACCCACGAACCCAAAGTGTGCAAGCTAGAGGACCACTCGCAGGCACAAATCCACTTGATAAGTACGGAAGACGAACAAAGTGTGGGATTTGTCAAAGCACATTCCACTGGGTGAAAGATTGCCCACATAAGAAAGAACACGTAAAGATAACAGAAGAAAATAAATGCACAGAAGAACCTGATGAGTGTAATATAACGCTGTTTTCTAAGGAATCGGATACGGAAATATTCATGGTTGAGGCTCTGGGATCAGCTGTCATTGACACGGCATGCACAAGGACTGTCTGTGGTGAAAAATGGCTGAATAACTATGTAGGGGGACTAAATGAGAAAGAAGTACAGAAAATAGTTAACACAGAGAGTAGCAAGCCTTTCAAGTTTGGGGATGGGCGAGTTGTACATTCGACAAAAAAGGTCAAGATACCAGCCAAGATAGGAGAAACAAAATGCTGTAGACACAGAAGTGGTCCCATCTGACATCCCTTTACTGCTGAGTAAAACGTCGCTAAAGAGAGCAGGAGCTGTGCTGAACTTGGAGAACGATACAGCAATAATGTTTCGGCAACCGATAGCTCTGAAGATGACCTCCTTAGGACACTACTGTCTGAACATAATGGATAATGAGTCACCATGCGATACATATGAGAATGTGGTCCTGGCCATCACAGAGAATATGACTAAGGAACAAAAACACAAAGCTTTACTGAAACTTCACAAGCAATTCGGACATGCATCAGTTGACAAACTGAAGAAGCTGCTGATAAATGCTGGAAACTCTGATAACGAGAGCACTGCTATTCTAGAGGAGATAGTAGGAAAATGTGAGATTTGTCTTAAGTACAGCAAGCCTAAGCCTAAGCCCAAGCTTGCTGTTGGGTCTGCCCATGGCCTCCCGATACAATGAGACTGTGGCAGTAGATTTACATGAGCTAGAACCGAATGTGTGGTACCTGCACATTATCGATCACTTCACACGCTTCAGTGCGGGTGGCATTGTGACCTCAAAGAAACCAAGTGTGATAGTGAAATGCTTTGGACATTCCTGGATCAGTGTCCATGGTCCACCGGAGCGTCTCTTCAGCGACAACGGTGGCGAGTTCAACAACGAGGAAATAAGAGACATGGCAGAGAACTTCAACATCGAGATAAAGACGACTGCTGGCTATAGTCCAGCGGTCGGGAACCTATGGCTCGCGAGCCATATATGGCTCTTCCGGTGACGGCATATGGCTCCCAGACAATTTTGAGTTGAAAATTATTTTTTTTTCAAAAAAATCAGTTTGGAACTGATTTTAAAATACTTGTGATATTTCTTAATAATACTGTGTCATTTTAAAGTAAACAGAAATTAGTTTTGAAGATAAATTTCACGGGTCACCCGTGGGTCGGGTCGGGAACCAATGGCTCGCGAGCATTTCCGGGTCATTGTAAAGGTGAAGAAATCAATTTTATCAGATAGCCAACTAGTTTATCCGCTTCAACCCTTGTAACGGAAAAGATGGCGAAAAGAAAAAAAGACGATGATTACCGTGCATTCCAGGCTGCGTGGACAGAGGAATTTGCATTTGTGGAGAGAGCAGGATCTGCGGTATGTCTAATATGCAATGATAAAATTGCATCGATGAAACGGTCAAATATAAAGCGGCACTTCGATACGCACCATGCTTCATTTGCATCGAAATATCCAGCGGGGGACAGCAGGAGAAGGGCATGCGAGGAGCTACAGCGGAGAGTGCAGACGAGTCAGCAGCAACTACGTGTGTGGACCAAGCAAGGTGACGGGAATTCCGCTAGCTTTGCGGGGGCTTTGGCAATAGTAAGGAATGGAAAGTCATTCACAGATGGCGAGGATGCCAAAACATTCATGCTTGATGTGGCCAATGAACTGTTTGATGACTTCCCAAATAAAGACAAGATAATCAAACGAATAAAAGACATGTCCCTGTCAGCAAGAACTGTGCACGATCGTAGCAATCAAGTCGAGGAAACACAAATTAAGGACATAAACGCCGGGACATACTTTTCTCTCGCGTTAGATGAGTCAACAGACGTTAGCCATCTATCTCAGTGCAGTATCATTGCCAGGTATGCTGCAGGTGACACACTGCGTGAGGAAAGCTTGGCTGTTTTGCCAATGAAAGGGACAACAAGAGGAGAGGATTTATTCATGTCTTTCATGGAGTTTGCTAAAGAAAAAAAACTACCGATGGATAAACTTATTTCTGTCTGTACTGATGGTGCACTCTGTATGTTGGGGAAGAACAAAGGATTTGTAGCGCTTCTCCGTGAACATGAAAAGAGAGCCATCCTAAGTTTTCATTGCATCCTGCACCAGGAGGCGCTTTGCGCTCAGACGTGTAGCCAGGAGCTTGGCGAGGTGATGTCTCTGGTCATTCGAGTGGTCAACTTTATTGTTGCCCGAGCTTTAAATGATCGCCAGTTTAAAGCTCTGTTAGAAGAAGTTGGGAATCATTATCCCGGTCTGCTTTTACACAGCAACGTGCGTTGGTTGTCAAGGGGGAAGGTGCTCAGCCGTTTTGCAGCTTGCCTGAGTGAAATCCGGACTTTTCTTGAAATGAAAGGCGTCAAGCATCCTGAGCTAGACAACACTGACTGGCTCCTGCAGTTTCACTATCTCGTGGACATAACTGGCCATCTGAACCAGCTCAATGTGAAAATGCAAGGTATTGGAAATACAATCTCATCCCTTCAACAAGCAGTGTTTGCATTTGAAAGCAAGCTGGAAGTCTTTCTCAGGGACATTGAAACAGGTCGTCTTCTGCACTTTGAAAGACTGCAACAATTTAGAGATGCATGCTTAGCAAGTGACTCCACTCAACATCTGGATCTCCAGCAGCTAGCTGGCTTTACGTTCAATCTCCTGCAGTCATTCAAAGCACGTTTTGGAGAATTTCGTGCGCGCACTGGTCTTTTCAAGTTCATCACTCATCCACATGTGTGCAGTGGACAAAATCGACCTGACATGCATCCCCGGGGTCTCTATCGGAGACTTTGAGCTGGAAGTTGCTGACCTGAAGGCATCAGACATGTGGATGAGTAAGTTCAAGTCACTTAATGGAGAGTTGGAAAGTCTTGCGCGACAGCGAGCAGAGCTGGCGAGGGAACACAAGTGGACAGAAATTAAAAATCTTCAACCTGAAGACCAGCTGATTCTTAAAACTTGGAACGAGCTTCCTGTGACATACCACACAATGCAGCGTGTGAGTATTGCCGTATTGACCATGTTTGGCTCTACATATGCATGTGAACAGTCTTTCTCGCATATGAGGAACATTAAGACCAACCTACGCTCACGTTTAACTGATGGAAGCCTCAACGCCTGCATGAAGCTCAACCTCACCACGTATGAACCAGACTACAAGGCCATCAGCAAAACCATGCAGCACCAGAAGTCGCATTAAAAGTAAGACATATTTAATTTATTATACGTTAAAAATACTATATGGCTCTCAATGAAATATATTTAGAAATATTTGGCTTTTATGGCTCTCCCAGTCAAAAAGGTTCCCGACCCCTGCTATAGTCCATGGAGCAATGGCTTGCTGGAACGCCATAACCAAATGCTCAAAGATAATACTGAAGGTAAAACTTGACAACGGAGTTGACTGGAAAACTGCACTGGATTGGGCACTCATGGCAAAGAACACAGTGCAGAACGTACATGGCTTCAGCCCACATCAGCTGGTGTTTGGACAGAATCCGAACCCTCCCTCTGTGTTAGTGGATCAGCCACCTGCTTTGGAGGGAACTACTATGAGTGCATGGGTGGGACAGCACATAACAGCATTACATGCAGTAAGGAAAGCTTTCATAGAGGCAGAGTGCTCAGAGAGAATCAGAAGAGCTCTACGAAAGCAACTTCGTCAAACAGATGAGAAGTATGAAACTGGGGACAAGGTGTTCTACAAAAGGACAGACTGTGTTGAGTGGAAAGGTCCTGGAGTCGTGATACGACAAGATGGGGTGGTGATCTTTGTACACCATGGTGGGACCTATGTCAGGGTTCATCATTCTAGGTTGCAGAAGGTTGATAAGAGTGAAGTAGGTGCTAGTGACGGTCTAGAGCACCCTGGGGAGAATGTTACTGAGGGCAATATGAAAGTACCTGTTACTGATAGTGATGTGGATGTTGATAACAATGACAGTGGGAACATACCTGGTACTGATTGTGACATAGATGTTGATATGAACAATGACGGTGAGGCTGGGGGTGTTACAGACAATGATACAGATGTCACTGAGGGTAACAATCATAAGGATAATCAACAGACAGGCATAAGGGTAGGAGCCTCCCTAGGGCTGAAAACAGGTCAAACAATCAGCTTTGTGGATAATGTAACAGATGCGTCTCACAGAGCTAAAGTGATGGGACGAGCAGGAAAGGCTACAGGAAATAACAGAAACTGGTACAGCCTACAGTACTTAGAACTATCTGACATCGCTGGTACTATGGGGTCAGCTGATCTTACTAAGGTAGACAATCTTCAGGTTAATCCACTGGATAGTGTAGAACTATGCTCTGATATGCAGGAAAATGATGTATTAGTCACAGGTGGTGTTTCATTTGATAAGGCTAAACTAGATGAAATAAGTAGCTGGAAGAATGATGGGGTGTTTGAGAAGGTAAAAGATATGGGTCAAAGGCATGTGTCCACTAGACGGGTGTGCACACTGAAAGAAACCCCTGATGGTGTAATACCCAAAGCGCGTCTTGTGGCTAGAGGTTTTGAAGAATTCAACACTAAAGATCTATAGAAGGACTCACCTACATGCTCATCAGAGTCCCTCAGACTACTCATGTCAGGTCTATGTCAGAATAAGTGGCATCAAATAACTTATCCAGAACAAAAGGATTCATCGTATTCTGTGGTCAGCTACAAAAGAACAGCTGGCAGACTGTCTGACCAAAAAGGGAGCCTCTTCCCTGGTATTACTTAAGGCACTGAATAATGGACAATGGAAGCTAGATGACTGAGTCTGACTGTTGATAACTGAGCATGAGCTCATTAAAAATTAATAATTAAAAATTATTGTTGCATACATTGATGCAACTGAGTTGCAACCTGTTGTTGTTTCTACTTGTTTCTGTTCTGTGTAAATGTGTATGAGTTGTCTGTTGTCATCATATACATTACGTTTTGCTAATGTTGTCACTTATTGCAAAGCAGTCCCTTCTCCCGTGGTTTTATTCATGATGTCATCAGCGATTAGTCAATGTCGACTTGACTTTCATCACAAAACAGCTGACTTCAAAAACTCTTAAGTCATACAACCCCTAACACACACACAAAGTTGCAAACACAAACATGCCCGTCCATCCATCCATCCTTTCCCCCACCTACCTTAGCGTCATGCTCCTGCAGGTGTGTTCCACTGGCGTGCAGGTAGTTAAAGAGGTCCTCAGAGGGCAGTGGTCTCTCCAGCATCAAGATCAACTCTTGCTCCACTTCAAACCTTTCATGCAGGGTCACTGCTGCACTCTTCCCCATCACTCCTGGGTGACCTGCAAGCAGCAGAAGCCCCAGTTCAAGGGGAAACCCAAACTTTTACCCATCTCGAGTCTGACAGAGACAAAGAGTTACAATGAGGTGGCTGAGAACAGCCTCAGGTTAAGGATTTTAACACAACCTAGTCAACGTACCTTTATACAGGGTATCTGCAGGTTTCAGTAAGTTAAATTTAAGGCTTTTTAAGACCTTTTTAATGCCACTTGGAATGGAATTTAAGACCAAGATCTACAACAAAATATAAACATATGGTTGGTAAGACCTAACGCCCAACAGCTGCTTGCTGGTAGCAGAACCCGTGGGTCAACCACAGGAATCGATTTTAAGCAATATTTCTTTAAAGAATGAAATGAGCAGATTAAGACACAGATTAATTGGAACATATTCATTCAATAAACGAGACTTGTCTTGATATGGTGCTACTGAACACACACCCGTCACTCATGGCATGAGCTTCAGTTCTGTGGCCTTACTCTCCAACTCTGCCTCAGCTTGTTTCAGCTCGCTCATTTTTTCTTTGTATCTCTTCCTGAGGATGTTGGACTTTGTGATGAGCTGAGCCATCAAGGTGCCGGACTTGCCCTCTGCTTGCTCAGCAAACTTGTCCGCATCCTTCTCCAGGCTGTCAGATACCTCCAGCAGAGTTTTCTTTTCTTTTTTTTTAAGCTCAGCTATGTGGTCCTCTGCAGTTTTTCTCTTCTGCCCTTGTGCAGTGCTTTGCCTCTTCCTCTTCTCCAGGTCAAGATTTTCTCTGTATTTTGACCTTGCTGATCCCACAGAGATCAGCAGCTCCTTAGTGAGAGGGACCTTGACAACCCCCACAGATTGCAACATAGTCACAGACCAGTCTCTGGGCAATTACAGTGTCCTCCTGCAAGTTAACGGTCTCCACCTCCTTGTTAATGGAGAAGCTCCTCTCGACTGTTGCCTGTCCATGGGACAAGAGTAGAAGTTTCTGACAAAACTCCCAGAGCTCAGGGTAGGGTTGGCTGAGCAAGCCATGCAGAAACACATCAAGCCTCGTTTCTGTGGGCTGGAAGGACAGGAAGTGCTCGCTTTTAGCCTCAACAGATAGGAAGTTCCCAAACTGTTGGGTAATAACATCACCTGTAACAAAACAGATGAAAGGAAATAAGTGAAATATTATTTAGATGATTAATCATGATATTAAATCAGACAGGCTTATATCAGTTATTACTCTGTACTTTTGGTAATAATCAGGAACAACATTTCCAGAGCTATTCTATTAAACTATTCCTACCAGCAGAGACACCTCCTGACAACTGCTCGTCTTGCAGAAACTTCTGCACAAGTCTGCTCATTCTTCCCTGGCACCAGTCTGGGTTGGAGTACATGATAGTGGGGTCCAAACACGCCATCCGTCTCACGGTGGGGTATTTCAGGGGGCTCTTGTCTTGGACTTTCTTTAGGATATTTGACATACCCTTCACGCAGTCCTTCCTAAACTCGAGGGCAGTGAGCTCTCCTAAGCAGCTCTTTCTCTGCAGTTCCTGACAGATGGGTAATGGATTGTAAATAGAGCTGAATGACCTAACAATATTGCCTAGGTCTGTATATAATTTGATAGAAAGTAATACATCTAAATGATCAAACTACCTTCAGGGCTGCCTCAGCACCCAAGCCCGTCAACTTCCTTCAGGCGGACCCAGTTCTTCTGGTCAGCGACATCCAGTCTGACCAGCTGCAGTGGAGTGATGTCCTGGAGAAGCTTCCTCTTGGCAAAACGCCTCAGTAAACTCTGTCAACAGGAAAACTCTGTAAAGCAAATCCCCCTATAACCACATTCATCACTGAAAAAATTGCTATGTTGTTATTACTTTAAAATGATCTCTATCATCACTTCTATCAAAAGCATCACATCATCAAGAGTACAATGAGCGATAAGAGTTGAAATCAACGAGCAATATCAACCTATGCAGTGCTAGAATATAAATAATTAGATTACCTTGTACAACTCAGCCAAGTCTTTGAAGAGGAATGGCATCACTGGCTCGTCGGTCTGGTACTTTGTCAAAAAGGGACTGAAGGCCCTCGAGATAGCCATGATGAACTGCAGTTTGGCCAAGATGAGCGGATCTTGCTGAGCTGCTTCTATGGTATCAAATGAGCCTGTTCCGGGATTTGGAAGCTTCTTGGTTCTCACCGCATCCGCATACTTCACCACTTCTACAGCTCTCTCCACAACCGGCAGGTTCTCAATCCACCAGTGGCCACAGAATGGTAACGGGAAGACCGAGGATTTGGTGAGAGCAGTGAAATCCTCTCTCCTAGCTGGCACATTGTGGAAAAGAATGTGCATGGCCCTCACCACCTTCTCCTGCTGCCACATGGAGAAGCCGCATTTGAATGCGTTATGTAGGGTGTGGAGGCCACAGCTACCCACAACAACCAGCTGGGCACCACCATACTGCTCAGCGTGCTCTTGCTGCAGAAGCTCAAAGAACTTCCAGTTCACATTGGGTCCATCCATGGAGATGGACACCAGGCTCCTGAGGTTCAGCTGCTCCACACACTCCTGAGAATAACATGAATATATACGATAAGCTTACCAATGGTTCAATGTAAAACATTGCTGTCTACACATCACTCAAACAGTTCACATTTAAATTAGCTAGCCTACACAGCATCATCATAATATTATAATAAAATGATGGCTAATATTGAATTACATTTCTAACATTTCAAGCAGCCAAGTCTACTCTTCTGACTAAAATGAGGCAACAAAAGATATTGAATGCTAATGGCATCTTTGTTAGCTTTCCCTAGGGTACTATTATTGAATACATCATGACATTGCCATAATCAACTAATCTGAAAATGAATGTAACGGTAACAATGAGTCAACATTTCTTAACAAATAATATTTAACATTAGCTAACAATAATTCAATAAATCCACGTATTACTCACTTTAAAATGTTGCAGTAAATCCTTAGCTGTTGAATGCCCCATGAACTGCGACCCCAGGTACCGTGATTGAACGTGATCTCCCTCCCAATAGCGCACACGCACGTCCAGTTGCTTACTTTTTGTAGTGTGGTTGAGGCTTTCGTCAAACATCAAAACAAACGTGCCCTTGTTTACTTTCCCATGGCGCTAATGTTGGCTGCCGTTAGTGTGACTGTTGTGTTGTCCGTCCTGCCAAGAATACACAGGAGAGGTTGTCTTGGTGGATGATGTGGTCTTTTATTATTAATATGTCTATCACTAACCGGCATCATCCATTTCTAATTTATATGACAGAAAATTATATAAGAGTGAACAAAAAAAAAAGTTACCGGCGTTTCTTCTTGGTTGATGCTAGAATGATCGTCCGGAGGGAGGGGGGAGGAACCTCCGCTGTGTGCTCTGCTGTGATTCGCTGTTTTGTCATCAAATTCCCCACAGCTAATCAACCAATCACAGCAGCGTATAGTTTCTGGCAGTTTTTTTCAAAATGGAGGAGGACTTCAGCTTATCTGACTGTAGTCGCGCGAATCAATTGTTTAAATATTCGGTCTGAAAGTCAAGACCTCTTTTCAACCAGCTAAAATGCGGTTACAACATTAACGTGTCACAAAACATACATTTGTTTAACCATTTCAATAAAACTGCACTCGCGCGAATCAAATGTTTAAATATTCAGTCTGAACGTAAAGGCCTCTTTTCAACCAGCTAGAAACCCTCCCTGGCCACAGTTTTCCAATTCACCTGCATTCTGTAATTGTTCTCGTTAAATTAAAGTGAATTGTATGTCAGGACTGACTGCAGTCCTGCATGTAGCCTACTTTTATTGTTGTGAAATAAATGTATCTGACCAATTTGAAAGTGTATACTTTTTGTGAGGAGCCATGCCCACTACCACAGTACAGTGGTGGAAAATAGTACATTTATTAAGGTAGGCTATTATAGCTACTTAGTTCCAATTTGAGGTAGCTTTACTTGAGTATTGCCATTTGATGCTACGTTATACTTCCACTCCATTACATTTCAGGGGGAAATATTGTACGTTCTACTCCACTACATTTATTAGACAGCTTCGGTTACTTTTCAGATGGAGCTGCGGTATGCCTACATTCAACACTAAGCTAATATCGTTTCTCTTTCCAGCCTCAACTGAACAAATCATCGAAATGGTTAAACAAATGTATGTTTTGTGACACGTTGATGTTGTAAGTAACCGCATTTTAGCTGATTGAAAAGCGGTCTTGAAGTTCAGACCGAATATTTAAACATTTGATTCGCGGAATTTCGCGCGATTGCAATCAGATAAGCTGAAGTCCTCCTCCATGTTGAAAAAGCTACCAGAAACTATACACTGCTGTGATTGGTTGATTTGCTGTGAGCATTTGATGACAAAACAACGAATCACAGCAGAGCACGCAGCAGAGGTCCTTCCCCCCTCCATCCGGCCGATCAATTCTAGCATCAACCTTTCTTCTTCTTTCGGCTGCCATTTTGTCATGACTTAGTTAGCATTTGTCCGCCAAATTCTATATAGGCTATACCAATTAGCAACTAACTGCTCAGTAAAACCAACATCGGTATTCTTTTCGATAACTAGTTACATTAATATTACCTACAACCGTGAGTTGCAGGTAATATTGCCATGGTATTGCGTCATCCAGGTCATTTATTTGTCTATGGGGATAGATATTTGTTTTAATTACAGGGAATAGCATGCTATAGCTAACAGCTGCACCTGATACGAACCTGGAATTCATAAAAATAGCATGTTGTGGAATGAATATGTACCGTATAAGTGTCAAATATTATCTTATGTCAGTTTAGGTGTTCAACAGATTTTTCGTTCGTTTTAAAAAGCGTTATTTTATTATTTTTGCGGAGCTACCGGAATGTGACTTACCACTGCTCAGAATTTTCATCTCTGCTGTGGATTTCCGGTTTCCAGAGGCTTCTATAAGAGATTCTATCTGACCAATAGATGTCGCTGGCAGAACACATTTATGCATTTCACCATAGAACGGTCTATTTACAACCTCACATTAGCTGCAGCCTATACTCTAGTCACGACCGCAAGTAGTTACCAGAATGATTCGCGCTCTGCACGCAACCCAAGCTAAATTAATCTTCACACAACACAAACGAAGAAGAAGAAATAGTCCTCTCCCGGACAGTTCTTTTTTAAGACCTTTGAGTAATGAATTTAATACCATTTTCCGACATTTTTAATGAATTTAAGACATTTTGAGGCCTTTAATTTAGATACATGAATTTAAGACTTTTTAAGGATCCGCGGACACCCTGAACACACACAACCGTGCAACACTTAAGTCAAAAATCCCGAGTCTAAACTGAATAACGTATGTGTGTGTGTCTGTGTGTGTGAAGCCAAAGTGTTTTTGCATGAGGAATCTGGACGGGGAGACAAGCAGCAGCAGTAAATAAATAGATTAATACTCATTATGAACAAGAACGCCCACTCGTGTGTCTGTAACTTTTTTTTCTTAACTTTGGGAAGTGGCACGGGACATCTAAAAGTTTGCTGACCCCTGTAGTAGCGGTCCATCCAGTGTGTGGAAATACTTCAGTAAAGTTGAAACCTGTACTACTGTCACTTGCAAAACAATGAAGTCCTTTCTGGAATACAACAAAAGTACAAGTGCCATGCACACTCACCTGAAAAAGCATCCTCTAATGCCAGCTGCTGAGGAACGATCCAAACCCTCTCGACACCAGTCAACTGGCTACTTCACCAAACGCCCTGCCATAACAGGCCATAACAAGATGGCTCCAAATCACCAATTTGCTGGTGAATTTCATTGTGAAATATATTTGACCTTTAGTTGCAGTACATCAGAGAAAGCTTCATAGACCTACTGGCTTTTTTTAACCTGGCTACAATGTCCCATCTTACAACACGCTGTTGAACACTATTAAACAGCACTACGACAGCCAGGATCAAAGAGCAAAAACTGACTGAGCAAGACTATGAGTAGGCTTACAGGCTAGATCTTGCCTGAGTTTTGTTTACCTCAAGTGTTTTTCCTGACGTTTCAATTTTTCTTTTTTTGTACCTTAATGGGAGTTTTACCACATATAAGTTATTAATGCATACATTGATGCAGTTGAGTTGCAAGCTGTTGTTTCTGTTCTGTATAAATTATGTGTATGAGCTGTCTGCTGTCAGCATATACATTAAATTTTGCTAATAGGTTGTCACTTGTTGCAAAGCAGTCCCTTCTCCTGTGCTGTTAGTCAATGTTGACTCGACTTTCATCACAAAACAGTCGACTTTGAAAAAATCTGAAGTCATGTAACCCCTAACAGACACAAAAAAGTTGCACCACAAACATGCCTGCCTGCCCACCCATCAATCCATCCATCCATCCATCCATCCACCCATCTACCTTAACATCATGCTCCTGCAGGTGTCTTCCTCTGGCTTGCAGGTACCCGCAAGGAGCAGCAGCACCACTTCCAGGGGAAACCCAAACTTTTCCCCATCTTGAGTCTGAAAGACACAAAGAGTTGTAATGAGGTTGCTGAGAACCGCCTCAGGTTAAGGATTTTAACAAAAACCCAAGTCAACTTACCTTTATAAGGATTAATTAAAGAACAATGAGAGATAGAGATGTTTTGATTTTAACTATGCAGTTAATGCACTGGGCACTACTGCTTCTGATAAAAAACTAAAAAGTTTCAAAAGATACTGACATTTCAAGAGCTTTTGGGGACAAAAACAATGTCACCATTGTGAAGGTGTCCACCTTTTCTTTGGGAATTTGTAAGGCCACCTTCAGGACAGACACACACAACACCTGTAGTTAAATTATATGCTTTACACTTCTGGTCAAATCTGAATGTCCGACACCTTTTATAAGAGAACACAAGCCGTTTTCTGTACAATCGCTACGTATTTCGTATGCGTAAGGTCACCGAAATGTGATTTATAACAATTAACTTACTCCCACGTGTATTACAAAAAGACTTGACATGGGCCATTTGAGACCACTGACATTATGTAGACCAGTGACAGACCTTAGTCGGTATGCAGATATTGGATCGTCGACAGCAGAATGGTCACCAGAAACTACAAAGTTATTTTCCTGCAGCTGCACTGCTTTCACACTGCCCAAAAAAACCCGCTAACATGCGCCAATTTACACTGACCAAAGGCGGACATGAGCGGGGTTTTGCCAGTGTGAAAGCAGTAACATGTCCATTTACATTACTGCCACGTGGTAATTAATCACAGCCTCTGAATAAGCACAAAGCCTTTGCATACCAACACGGCCGAATGGGTCTCCATGTTAACTGTTCCAATAGATTTGATCATTCTTCCAACGCATGCCAGGCTAACCACATGCATACAAACCGCTTGTCACTCAACAAGTCAAACAGACTGACGAATGGATGACGTTGCTGACTAGTGAGCCGCTATTGCAGCAGTGTCGTCAACCAGCACTTGCCCCCATCGGCGTTACCGTTGGCCTAACATGACATTTAACATCCTGTGACTTCACAACTATATTATTCATAACTGCCTGGTTTACTACTAACAAAAGACGTGGGATGAGTATTAATCTTAACAATACGACTGGCTATTTCTCGCAAATTCACTGATTACACTGCGGCCGTCACCACGTGACACGTTTTCCTGCGTAGTGGCTGCTTAGCTCGCTCACATACTCAAAACTCTTTTCCAAACACGAGGCGAAACAAAGAACAGCTCAACACCACATTAGCCAACATCTTACACAATGTGTTAATTACCTCGTCTACTGTATCTGTGGCGAACAAATCCATATTGTACGTGGTCAAAATATGCTTAGTTTCTTTCGTTCGTAAAACGCGCTTACCGAAATAGAAGCCATTTTGTAGATGGTCCCAGGCACGTTCGCAAGCCCCCCCCCCCCCACACACACACACACGGGACGTCATTTTAAAGGCCCAGTTGTCCTCCATATGGGAACAGGTCTGAATACAGCGGCATGTACAGTATGAAAGATATGAGCAAAAACGCCATGTCGACTCAAATGAACCGCTGGGTCTCAATGACACAGTAGCTCGCTCAACGGTAAAATGGCTGACGGAGCCTGTGTGGCAAATAACGCGCGGAACATGGCGCCAAGCTTGCAGGACAAAAGACAGGTTTTGACCAGTGTCTCTGGCCAGCCCCTCGCTCACAAACCTAATGTTACGTTTCCCAAGTTAAGTGGCGAAGACACGTTCAAGTCGGCGACATTAAAAAAAACAGCCATTTTAGCTATCCACATACACACAAGTTGTCTTCACTCCAGTTGGTAACCCGTGTTAAGGCCGGCATTAGCTGCTAAGTAGGCGTTATAACCTGATATAAGAAAAAATATGTCCCACAGAATACCACACAAAACAGCTTGCATTGACTTATGTGCACATTACATTAAGGCGCAACGTTATTTCTCAATCAGCAATATTCGGAAACTTTACATCTGGATAAAAATAAAGTTACCTCCTGTCACGACCTCCTAACGAAACGCAGCGGACACGGGCTCGTCACAACATGGCGGCGATCAGGATAATGACCTCCCATCACCCCACGCGTGCGTCCCGCCCCTAAAGCGCCCGCCAATTATATTCAATTTTTAAAAACAGTATTTTATTTCAAATTGTTTATGTGATGAAAGAATACTGTTTCACTTACACAATGTGTTAATTACCTCGTCTACTGTATCTGTGGCGAACAAATCCATATTGTACGCGGTCAAAATATGCTTAGTTTCTTTCGTTCGTAAAACGCGCTTACCGAAATAGAAGCCATTTTGTAGATGGTCCCAGGCACGTTCGCAAGCCCCCCCCCCCCCCACACACACACACACACGGGACGTCATTTTAAAGGCCCAGTTGTCCTCCATATGGGAACAGGTCTGAATACAGCGGCATGTACAGTATGAGATATATGATCAAAAACGCCATGTCGACTCAAATGAACCGCTGGGTCTCAATGACACAGCAGCTCGCTCAACGGTAAAATGGCTGACGGAACCTGTGTGGCACATAACGCGCGGAACATGGCGCCAAGCTTGCAGGACAAAAGACAGGTTTTGGCCAGTGTCTCTGGCCAGCCCCTCGCTCACAAACCTAACGTTACGTTTCCCAAGTTAAGTGGCGAAGACACGTTCAAGTCGGCGACATTAAAAAAAACAGCCATTTTAGCTATCCACATACACACAAGTTGTCTTCACTCCAGTTGGTAACCCGTGTTAAGGCCGGCATTAGCTGCTAAGTAGGCGTTATAACCTGATATAAGAAAAAATATGTCCCACAGAATACCACACAAAACAGCTTGCATTGACTTATGTGCACATTACATTAAGTCGCAACGTTATTTCTCAATCAGCAATATTCGGAAACTTTACATCTGGATAAAAATAAAGTTACCTCCTGTCACGACCTCCTAACGAAACGCAGCCGACACGGGCTCGTCACAACATGGCGGCGATCAGGATAATGACCTCCCATCACCCCACGCGTGCGTCCCGCCCCTAAAGCGCCCGCCAATTATATTCAATTTTTAAAAACAGTATTTTATTTCAAATTGTTTATGTGATGAAAGAATACTGTTTCAATTCTTCGTTTTCACATCTAGGCAAATATTACGTGTTATATGGGTCCAAATTAAGTTACCTGAATCTGATCCATCCATTTCCCAAACCGCCTATCCTGCTCTGAGGTGGCGGGGATGCTGGAGCCTATCCCAGCAGTCACTCTGACCTTTCAGGCTAAACACGATTTCATTTAAATTCCATTTAGCTGCAGTTAATTGCGATTACATGCGCTTGACCCATGCCAAACTCGGAATGACACAACTGAATCAGGTGTGTATATATACACTCACTGGCCACTTTATTAGGTACACCTTGCTAGTACCGGGTTGGACCCCCTTTTGCCTTCAGAAATGCCTTAATCCTTCGTGGCATAGATTCAACAAGGTACTGGAAACATTCCTCAGAGAGTTTGGTCCATATTGTCATGATAGCATCACGCAGTTGCTGCAGATTTGTCGGCTGCACATCCATGATGCGACTCTCCCGGTCCACCACACCCCAAAGGTGCTCTATTGGATTGAGATCTGGTGACTGTGGAGGCCATTTGAGTACAGTGAACTCATTGTCATGTTCAAGAAACCAGTCTGAGATGATTCGAGCTTTATGACATGGCACGTTATCCTGCTGGAAGTAGCCATCAGAAGATGGGAACACTGTGGTCATAAAGGGATGGACATGGTCAGCAACAATACTCAGGTAGGCTGTAGCGTTGACACGATGCTCAATTGGTACTAAGGGGCCCAAAGTGTGCCAAGAAAATATCCCCCACACCATTACACCACCACCAGCAGCCTGAAGCGTTGATACAAGGCAGGATGGATCCATGCTTTCATGTTGTTGACGCCAAATTCTGACCCTACCATCCGAATGTCGCAGCAGAAATTGAGACTCATCAGACCAGGCAACGTTTTTCCAATCTTCTATTGTCCAATTTTGATGAGCCTGTGCGAATTGTAGCCTCAGTTTCCTGTTCCTAGCTGACGGGAGTGGCAAGATTATCTAATATTTTGGGGTCCTTATGAAGCTTGGGAATTAAAGTTATTATAGCTTGTTTCATAGTGGAAGGAAATTTAATATTGTCAGTTGATTCTTTTAACATAAGAGAGAATGTAACTTTAATAAGTCCCAAAAATGTCTATAGAAATTGGCAGTAAGTCCATCCCTACCTAGAGATTTGTCTAAAGACAAACTCATTACTGCTTTATCCAGCTCATCTGAAGTAATTTCAGCATCACACAACCATACGAACACATCAACAATACAGAGAATAAGAGCTTTGATATTGTTGAAGAAGTCAGCATCCTGAACAGAAAAGGTTGAAGAATACAATTTACTGTGTTAGTAATTAGTATTAGTATTGAGTAGCAGCAGAATACTTCACAACTGCTATCATTAAACGTTTATTGACATGCTACAGTACCAGAGAAAAAGTAAAATCTATGTTAACATTATTTTATTATAATGTTAAACTTTATTTCACTCTCTCTCTCTCGCACACGTAAGGAATCCAGCTTTGGTAAGGAATGAGCTTTGGCTCAAGACAAATCAAACAATAGCAAACAAACAAACCAACACAAAACCCATTTCTGTCACGTATCTGGAAAGAACCCAAAAGCAGACGGGACAAGCAGGTAAGGGAAGAAATCAAGTCTTATGGCCGGACTTGATGAAGCAGCAATCATTGGCAACGCTGTCTTCGGGAGGGGGGCGGAGTCGGCTTGTGTTCGTCACGTCAATGCGTCTCTGTGTGTGTCGGAAAAAACAGTGCTTCGGCCTGGAGTCGCCTTGTCACCAAAGTGGGGAGGCGCTCTCCTTCCAGACTGCCGGCCCTCGGACAGATGCAGTTGGCGAACGCATGCAGTACGAGGGTGGGTGTTTGAATTAAAATAGGGATCGATTGGCCACTAAATTGGGAGAAAAAAGGGAAAAATCAAAAATACATTTAGAAAAAAAAAAAAAAAGAAATCAACTCTTCATCCAAGTGGCCCATCCCAGGGGTAGAGCAGGAGTTGGCTCAGTGGCAGGTAGACTGGCTGGCACAAGTCCATCAATGGCTACGTTCCAGCCAACACTGGTCCACAGTGGAGGCTTTTTAAGGGTGACGCCGATTGCTTGATGGCCAGCTGCTGTGCCGGGGTGAAGGAGGGGTCAGCAGGTGTCCAGGGAGAAGAGGGGTTAGGCTTGGGCTTTTGGCTCATGACTTCTATTTATTTAGCACTGGCCTACTGATCTGAGGAATGCTATAATGCTCGACTTCACTCAATGTGGCCAGGGGTGCTCGGGCTGGACCCGTCAAATTGGGCAGCGCTGGCCGCTGAATGTGGCCGGGGCTCGACAATGTATGTGGGCAGGGGTGGTCGCGCTGGCACTACAATCAAGCCCAAAGTCGCGCGACGTTTCGCTGTTTATGTACCTTCTTCAGGCGAGGCCTTATTCAACTAAGAGAGGCAGGGTTAAGCTTAAGGTTAGGGTTAGGCTTTTAAATCCGCATTCCCAAATACATTGCAATTAACCTTGTGCACTGTCCATCGACAAGGTGTTTAGATGGCGGCCACAGTCCCCCACCAACTACCTGACCGTCCCACGCAATCCAAAAATTCAATGGCAGCTAATAATGGTCCCTCAGTTTGGCTCAGTCGCATCATCGGGACCCCAATTTGGTCCCCTGTTTCACTACAACAAAGCCCAAAGTCGCGCGACGTTTCACTTTTCTTCAACCCTCTTCAGGCGAGGGTTTAGACTTTTCCACGAGCGGCATGTCGGTGGCCTTCTAAGGCTCGTGAAAATCAAATCACTTGATTGGAAGCTGCCAATTTGCCATAACAATATGGAAGGACCTCTAAAATCTGTTGTACATACTTTGTGCTACTGCACTTACCAGCATGCTTTGTGTCTTGCACATTTCCTATGTTCTTGTGGGTTTCGAAACATGTGAACCAATGGAATGTATTTGCTCTTTGTATTTTTATTTGAATTTTGTTATTAGCCAATGATGTGGTGTGGAGTTGTTATGCCCGCGAAATCACGAGCTTCGCAACGGTCCATCTCCTCACGGAGAGGGAGGAGTTAGGCAGCCCGAGTGAGTACGACGAAGAGAGAGGGCCATTTTTCTGCTGCTCCGTCTAAGTACCCGTTTCGCGGAGACTTTATACACAGCCCGTGTACTAGGCCCGCATTTGAGGTCAGGAGTGTTGCGATTGGCCCGCGGTCGTATGCTTGCTGGTGGGCTTTGTTTTAGTATGCCGATTATTTTGTTTATGCCCCATAGCCAGTGTCGCCGCTAGCTAGCTAAGTGCATTTAGCATCCAGTGCTAGTGTGTTAGCTAGCCGACTAGAGTTGTGGAGGCTAGTCAGAAGTCATCGGGCTGCGCTGGACGGTGATCTAACTAGGGGAGCCGCTCTGCTCCATTCCTGGGACCTGTCTGCTATCCAAAGAGGACTCGCTTCATCTGCTCTATCTTCGCCAGGGTTGTTTGAACATTGCAACCTTTGGCCATCTTGCGGCGGGTGGAGGCTGCTACCGGGGAGCCGACACCTGCCAGCTGCTAGGCTAGCACTACGCCTTCCATCCTCTGGACTGCACACAGCCTCCCGGTCGAGGGGGCGATGGGTTGTGAGTAACCCGAAAATTTCATTTATACTCACACACACACGCACACTTTTATCTCGTCGCCTGGGCATCGTAGCGGTGGCTGCCTTGCCCTCCGCTCAGAGAGCTGCTTTAATGTGCACCAACGGGCCCCAACGGAAAGTGCTGGGTATTTGTGTGTTCTTTTGATACTTTCTTCCTGTTTATTGTGACCGCTTGTCCCACCCTGTGTAATTTCAATTAATGTTTATTTAATCAGCAATACTACACTCGTGTGGTACTCTCTCTCTCTCTCTCTCTCTCATTATTATCAAATAAATCCTATTATTATTAATTATATTTCGGGTGTATTGGCAGCTCATTTTCCGCATATGCAAAGCCTAGGTTACTTATAGAGTGCTGGTAATAAGCTTGTACAGTAATTCAGTACACAGCAGAGTTATAAGATCTGCATTAACCACGTGTTTGTTTCATTCTGGGAAGATATACCATTCACCAGCCTTAGCTAAGTGTAGTATTTTCACAGTGGAGGCACCGCGCTACTAAATTGATTATTATCTTGGTTAATTATTTCTATTATCAATTATCACTAATATTGTCATTAGTGGCACTAGCCTACTAGTACACAGGAGGTTCAGCCAGCTCACCATTCCACCGCTGAGAACTCAGGATCCTGTTGCGCTATTGATTTGTATTGTAACACTTTAGTAACTGGTAGCATTAGGCTTTTGTCTTGTTTAAATGTGCTTGGCGTTGCCCGCCAGTGAAAAAGGGGTTACAAATAGCTTTACACTAGTCCAACTCACCGAGCGGGGGGGCGACGTCCCTCTTTGTCGGAGTCCCTCGTAAAAAGAGAGAGTGAACCACAGCTCCGCCTCTAAATACGTCACTGGGAAATATGACACCACCTCCGGTGGGCGTGTGCTTTCGCCCGGGACAGACGTTCCCTAACCATGCCGTTGTCCCGGGAAAATGGACCCGCCCATCTGTTGGATCGCCAGGTCTTTCTCCGGAAACACCGGATGACGACCCATTCGCCGGGGAGGTAGGAATGGAGAACCTTCTCAGCTGGGGTGGGGAGAGCAGCTGCCACCTGTTTGGGAGACTTGGGAGAGAGCAGAGGAGAGATTACAGCAGTGCTGTAGCATAGCATGCTCGTAAAGAGCGGTTTGGGGAAGAGCTCCCGGCGCAGGGCCCGTTCCCATGGTCGGAGGCCGTCCCATGACAATCTCAAAAGGACTAAGCCCTGCTCTGGAGTGTCTTTGTCGCACGCGCATGTACATAAGTACCAGAAGACGTAAGAAACTGTCTCTGTTGCCAGAGAGCACCAAAGTCCACGCCGAAAGCGTAGCGTGAATCCGTGTAGATGGTGACAGACCAGCCAGCTGCCAGCTCGCAGGCCGCAGAGAGGGCCGTGAGTTCAGCAGCCTGTGCAGAGAGGTGAGAGGGCAACGAGCTGCAATTAAGGCAAGCGGAGGCAGAGCAAACGGCCCAACCAACCTGACATTGGCCGGTGGTAAGACAGCGGGAAGCCGACCCATCCACAAAAAGGACAACGTCAGGGTTGGCAAGAGGAGTGGAGCTGAGATCAGGCCGAGGTGAACAAACAGCAGAGACAGCTGCAACGCAGTCGTGTGGTTCACCATCGTCTGGTGAGGGAAGAAGGGTGGCGGGGTTAAGGACAGTGCAACGTTTGACAGTGATGGTGGGCATGTCAAGGAGCACAGTGTTGTAACGTAGCCACCGGGCTGCGGACAGCTGTGACCTTTTCTGTTCAAGTAGGAGGAGCGGGACCGCATGGGGAACCAGGAGAGTAACGTCGGAGTACCCCACGATGTCTCGCGAGGCCATCACAGCCTTTTCAGCAGCAGCGACGGCTCGAAGGCAGCGAGGCAAGCCAGCCGCTACCTGGTCAAGTTTGGTGGAGAAGTAAGCCACAGGGCGCAGCTTGCAGTCCCCCATGAGACTGACTGCAAGAGGACGGAGATCATGCAGCCGTTGCGCTCATCCACAGTTTGAGTGAATGCTTGAGCGGGCTCCGGATAGCCAAGAGTTGGTGCGATTTGGAGCTGGACTTTCAGTCACTCAAAGGCTTTAGTTGCCTCTGGGGTCCACAAGAGGACCTGTGAGGCGGGTGCATGAGAGTCAATGAGGGCCCGAAGGGGTTTGTCAAAGGTTGCACATGCCGGAACGGACAAGCGACACAGTAGGAAGCCATGCCTAAGAACAGGGTATCTGCAGGTTTCACTAAGTTAATTTTAAGACTTTTTAAGACCTTTTTAATGCCACTTGGATCGGAATTTAAGACCAAGATCTACAACAAAATATATACATATGGTTGGTAAGCACTAACGCCCAACAGCTGAATATTTAACCATTTGATTCGTGCGAGTGCAGTTTTATCGAAATGGTTAAACAAATGTATGTTTTGTGACACGCTGATGTTGTAACCGCATTTCTTGACGTTCAGACCGAATATTTAAAGATTTGATTCGCGGAATTTCGCGCGATTGCAATCAGATAAGCTGAAGTCCTCCTCCATGTTGAAAAAGCTGCCAGAAACTACACGCTGCTGTGACTGGTTGATTCGCTGTGAGCATTTGATGACAAAACAACGAATCACAGCAGAGCGCGCAGCGGAGGTCCCTCCCCCCTCCATCTGGCCGATCAATTCTAGCATCAACTTTTCTTCTTCTTCTCTCGGCTGCTATTTTGTCATGACTTAGTTAGCATTTGTCTGCCAAATTCTGTATAGGCTATACCATTTAGCAATTAACCGCTCAGTAAAACCAACATCGGTATTCTTTTCGATAACTAGTTACATTAATATTACCTACAACCGTGAGTTGCAGGTAATATTGCCATGGTATCGCATCATCCAGGTCATTTCTTTGTCTATGGGGGATACATATTTGTTTTAATTACAGGGAATAGCATGCTATAGGTAACAGGTGCGCCTGATACGAACCTGGAATTCATGAAAATAGCATGTGTGTTAGAGTTTGTGGGAGACCCCAAGCGCACGACACCAGACAGAGATGGGGTTAGCCGAAAACTGGCGTACTTTATTCAAACATAGGAAGGCAATGAGCGACAAGGAAAAAACGGAAAGTCCAAGGGGGAAAAAAACTCGCGGGTAATCCAAACGGGAACAAGGCAGGATACTTCCACGGGGAAACCTTGCAAGGGAAAAACATGAACCAAGGGCTGGGATGAGTTCGTAGAGAAAAGGACCGTGAGAGGAGAGTCGCCGCTACTGCGGGGAGGTAACAACACGAACTGACAACGGGCACGTGGGAGGCCACCAAACTTAAGCCCAGCCCTGATGACTAAGCCCGGCCCTGACGAGCCGATTGGCTGCCGGCGTGGGGTGGGCGGGCCACGGTGCGGGGTGGGCGAGCCATAACACTTGTTTCCCTTTTATTTTCTTTTTTTCCCCTCAAAATTCACTTAATCCTACCAAATGACCACTTCTATTAGTGCGAGACCGAGGGTGAACAGCCGCTTAATTGTCAGTGCACGACCTCATCTGGTTTCAATAGTACGCGTTTTAAATGATCATTTTATCCTTTAAAGAATTCTGCTTACCCGTGCGATGAATCTCCCAGGGTTTTGCTGAGGGATCTCAGCGACACCGACCAAACGGACCACCCGCCTCTCCCTTTCTTCTTCTCAAACCTGGTGAGGTTATTGGGAGATCGGTGACTATGTCCTTGTCCCGAGATGATCGGTCAGCCGGTTGTCCGTCTGGCGGAGCGACGTGAGATCCCGCTTCTGACACCAAATTGTTGTGGATTTTCCTTTATCCTTTTAATGGGCTCTTGCCCCAGCAACCTCTGGGGAGAATAATCATGGGACAAATATTGAAGCAAACAGAGAATCTTTAATGCATCTGCAGATGGAGAGCCATAAGGCCACAGAGAGGTTCGTCTATGAGGATATGCTCTGCCTCTGAGCTGGAGATAGTGGTTTTTTATAGAACAGTCCGTCGCGTCATACACTATGTTTCCTGCGTCAACTAAGGTGTAATCTTAAAAAGGAATGAAGGAAACATCTACGTAAATCACGTTCTGTGCCTCGTGAGTGTCTGTACGCCTGTTGCACTTGTCTTTTGCTGTACCTGGCCGTTCCTGGGATGCGGCAACGGGGAGGCAAGCATAGTAACAGTTGCTATGTGGCCCCATGGAAGGTACGCATGAGAACAATTGGTATGTGTGTCTGCAGTGAGTGAGAAGTTTCATACACACAGACAAGTGGAAAACTACAGAGTACATACGGAGTGCATATGGAGAACATTTTGTACTCCACATACATCACCAACATCCTGCTCAGCTCTCCCCTTCTCAGCCTCCTCCTGCTCAGCTGCACCACTCTCCTCTCAGAGCCTCACCGCAGCCACATCGTGATGACACGACTGGTACGAATGACATTGCGAGCTACTTGGTGCGCCGAGAGCTTGTGAATTCCGGTCTCATCCAGTTCAACGAGCGCCCAGAAAATTATTGGGCGTGGAAGTCCTGTTTCTTCAACGCCATTGAAGGACTGAACTTAACTGCCAGCGAGGAGCTCGACCTCTTGACAAAGTCGTTAGGAAAAGAGTTCTCAGAGCACGTTAAAAGGATTTGCTATGTGCACGTCGCCGACCCTGTAGTGGGCCTACAACATGTCTGGGAACGCCTAGAAGAGTGCTCCCCTGAAGTGATCGAGAGAGCGCTCTTCGAGAGGATAGAGAACTTTCCAAAAATCGCTCAGAAAGACCCCGTAAAGTTGAGGGAGCTGGGAGACCTGCTGATGGAGTTAGACTCTGCTACGTGTGAGGGCTACCTGCCGGGGATCTCGTACCTGGACACCGCCAGGCGTGTCAACCCGATCGTTGAGAAGATGCCACACAGTCTACAAGAGAGGTGGATAACTAAGGGTTCCCAGTACAAAGAGCAGCACTATGTCTCCCCCCCCCCCCATTCACCTTCTTCGCAGACTTCATCTGCAGCGAGGCACACAGAAGAAATGACCCCAGCTTTACTCTCCCTTCAGCTCCATCGAAAACGTCCAACAAGTCCTCCACAGTGTCCTCAAAACATGAGCGATCAGAAAAGGAATCAAGACACGCCAAAAGGCATGTCTCCACCCACAAGACAGAGGTCTCAACAAACCGCTCAGCTTCTCAGTCACGCAGTTCGAGCAGCAAGCCTGGCGACAAAGGGAAACAATGTCCCATCCATCAGAAGCGCCATCCTCTAAAGAAATGTCGAGGTTTTCGAAGCAAGTCTCTTGAGGAGCGCAAAGCCTTTCTGAAAGAGAATGGTGCCTGCTACAGGTGTTTCTCCTCCACAACTCACCTGGCGAAGAACTGTAAGGCAACTTTGAAGTGCAGCGAATGTGAGAGCGATGACCACATAGCGGCGCTCCACCCTGGACCTCCTCCACGGGACAAAAAAGACAAGGACCCCACCTCAGAGCATGGCGGGGAGAGTGAAGAGGAGGCGCCTCCACCAGCAGTCACCTCTAAATGCACAGCACACCCAGACAGAGCTAGTAACGTCTACATCGTCCTGGACGACCAGAGCAACAGATCTCTGGCGAGGTCTGATTTCTTCTACTTCATCCAAATCAGAGGTTCAGACTCACCGTACACCCTGCGTACATGTGCAGGAGTCACCGAGACATCTGGAAGAAGAGCCACAGGGTTCTTGGCGTAGTCGTTGGATGGAAAAAACAAGTGTGCTGCTTCCAACACTCATTGAGTGCAACCATATGCCTGACCATCGGTCAGAAATCCCGACCCCAGAAGCTGCACAGCACCACAGCCACCTGAAGTCCATCGCTCGCAGAATCCCTCGCCTGGACCCTGAAGCCCAGATCCTGATACTTCTGGGACGCCACATCCTTCAGGTTCACAAAGTCAGGGAGCAACGCAATGGTCCTCCCAGCGCCCCCTATGCCCAACGTCTAGACCTGGGTTGGGTGGTTACAGGGGACGTGTGCCTGGGTTCAGCCCACAAGCCAGCAGCTGTGACTCCCTATCGCACCAGCGTGCTCGAAAACGGAAGGCCATCTCTCCTCACTCCGTGCCCCAACCGTCTCCAGGTCAAGGAAAGGTTCCTCCTTACAGCATCAAACATGACACCCCAGTCCCTGATGACGACAAAGTGCGGCTTTCCATCGAAGATCGTCTGTTCCTGGAGTTCATGGACAGAGAGATGGTGATGGACGACACCAACAGCTGGGTGGCGCCTCTCCCATTCCGATCCCCTCGTCGACGGCTCCCTTACAATCGAGACCAAGCTCTCAGCAGACTTACCTCTCCCCGCCGCACCCTGGAAAGAAAGCCTAAGATGAAAGCCGACTTCGTCACACCTTCATGCAAAACATCTTTGATCGCGACCAGGCTGAGTTGGCCCCACCACTACCGGAGGGAAGTGAGTGCTGGTACTTACTTATCTTCAGCGTCTACCACCCTCAAAAGCCAGACAAGATCAGGGTTGTCTTCGATTCCAGCGCTCAACATCACGGCATCTCCCTGAACGATGTGCGTGCTACTTACCGGCCCGGATCTGAACAACAGCTTGCTGGGAGTCTTGCTGCGCTCCCGAAGAGAAACAGTGGCTGTCATAGCGGACATCGAGCAGATGTTTCACAGCTTCGTCGTTCGAGAAGACAACAGAGATTTCTTGTGTTTCCTGTGGTTCAACAACAACGACCCCAACCGAGAGATTGCCGAGTATCGCATGAAAGTCCACGTATTCGGCAACTCACCATCCCCAGCTGTCGCCATCTATGGACTTCACCGAGCAGCAGAACACAGCTCCAGGGAACACGGAATGGATGCCAAGCACTTAGTGGAACGCGACTTCTACGTCGACGACGGCCTCGCTCTGGCTGGGTTGCGTCCCGAGGGGCAGCCGTGAGTAGAGGGAGGAGTCGTTGGCAGCTTGACTGGAGGTGGCCACTTGCTGTGTATTTAGCATAGCAGCACACTCAGCTGCTCCCTCAACCTGTAGTGCGATGGTAATTGCTCTGGACAGCAGCAGATCGTCTTTTTCCAGCAGGAGAGTCTCACGCACCTTTGCGTTGTTGGTGTGTTCGATTAGCTGGTCGCGAACCATCTCGTCCTGAAGCGCGCCAAACTTGCATGAGCTAGCTAGCCCTCGCAAATTAGCTACGTACTGCCGCACAGACTCACCAGGCAGTTGGTGTCGCTGACGGAATATAAATCGCCGAAGGAGGGCACTCTGTGGAGCAGCGAAATGGGTGCTCATAAGTCCCACAGCTTCGTCAAAGTTTGTGACGTTCCCCAGAGTCCCGAGCACACGATGACCCTCTGCTCCCAAGCAGTGTAGCAACAGAGCCGTCTTCCTAGCCTGGCTCACGTCGTCGAGCCCTGAGGCGATGATGTAATTTTCAAAACTATGTAGCCAGCGAGTCCATGGTACCGGAGGCTCGCCAGGTAACGCCAGGAAGGGGGCAGGTGGTGGGAGAGAGATATCAGCCATCCTCGTCGCCAATATTGTATTGAGAAATCACGTCAGGACACAGCGCTGTCGCTCGACACAACCTCTACGTTGCATTCTTTATTTAGACTGACACAGCATCACAGGCAGACCCGATCAAACAACCCAGAGCCCGCAGGCATCACCAAGCGATCCCAGCACAATAGAACAGCACCAAATCAAATGCAGCACTGTCGATGTGTGCAGACATAACAAGGGGCTTACCAGCGTTTCCCATTGGAAGTAACAACCCCTTTCAGCCCGCGATTTAGCAAACACCGTTCACATGTGTCGCACCGGGCATTCATGCAGCATAAGCCTCGGTTTGTAGCTAAGAGCCGTTCACAATGTGCTGCACGAGGCCTACCTACACATGTAGCCTGAGCCTCGAATGTTGCTAGTGCTAGCTAACGTTAGCTAGTACAAGAAGTGAATCTCTTGTGCTGCTTAGCTTACGGGTGCTTAATAGTGACGAGCATAATCGTTCAATAAACATTAGGCTCACATGCATCGAAACTGACGATATTAAATGATTCCAAGTAGAAAATTCAACAAGCCAACTAGCTAGATAGCATTTGCCTTGGCGTGGGACTGACAAGCTAGCATAAGCTAACGTGAGCTAGTGAAAATTCGCACACATTAAAATGTATCTGGATGTAACGTTACATGTATATAGACATCTCCGATATCGTTATGCAAGCAGGTGAGCGGCTAACGTTAAACCGGAATTAAGCAAGCGAGACTGTGTGGCTAGCTAGAATTAGCAGGCCCCGTTTATAGAAGCTAGCAGCAGGTCTGTCTTCTAACGTCAGGCGTAGCCAATCGCTCGGTTGGTTGTCGGTGTGATAACGTGGCAATATTCGCTAACTTTTAAAAAAAAAAAAATATTCGCTAACTAAACGTTAGCTAGCTTATGCTAGCTAGTCGTTTCCTAGCCAGGCTAGCTAGCTATGAACGTATAAACTGACGTGCGATAACGTTATAATTAGCTTTAATCAGTCACTTAAAAATCACACCCGAGTGTGCCAAAATGTTACAAAAACATGTCGATATTCAATGTTTACTGGGGTTTTTCGCGCTTCGGCTCACTTCTTACCGAGAAATTGGCACTTGGCACAAGTTGGCCGTGAACTTGACTTCTCCTCAGGGCTCCAAGCAGTGAAAAGAAAAATGGCATAAAATCAAGAGATTTTGAGAACCAAAGTTTGGCTACGTCAGTAGTCACGTGACATACTGGATGGAAAAATAGTCTTTGGTTTTAAGTCAGTCAAATACATTGAACCAATGAGGCCCTGATTTCCATTGAATTAAAGTGAGTTTAATACATATATAGACCCAAAATATCATAAATACAATTATATCGGGTCCAATCAAATAAAAAACACGCTTTAATTGAATGGCAGCATATGATCACTTTTTACTGTGTGGATGCAAACAGTGAAACTTATGTAACCCCTTTTTCACTGGCGGGTGAAGTAATACTTGGGGTAGTATTGGTCGAGGATCAATGATCACACCGGGTTAGAGAACTCAGGATTAATCGTGGCTCAGTAGGCAGACGTAATAACCATACGTGGTAGTGGTGTAACCATAATAACAGTCCGGGTAGTACATAACACCTAGTGTAGTTCCAGTGGATATACATGGCATTTATATCACTACAACCAGCTGCACTGATGTTTGCTCGGGAGCTACAGACGCCTGTGGATCTGGTCTTTGGCAAGCCGCCAAACCCACCAGTACGAGTGCCGCCGGGCCAGGACTATGTAGACGCACTACAGGACCGGATGGAGGCTCCTCATCAGCTGGCTCCAGAGAATATGGCTTCTGCAGGGGAAAGGCAGAAGAGAGCCTATGATGTACGTTGCCACCGCAAAGAGTACCAGCAGGGGGACAACGTATGGGTGTATAACCCACGGCGAACGAAGGGACGGTCCCCAAAGCTGAACAGCAACTGGGAGGGGCCCTGCCTCATCCTGAAGAGGATCTCAGAGGTCATCTATAGAGTGAAGCTCCACAGCCGCCCTCGGATAGTCATCCTTCACCAAGATCGCCTCGCACCTTACTTAGTACAGACCAGGCTACCGGGGTCCAGGGAGGGGGTAAGGACACTGCTGGATCAAAGCCAACCTCCCTGGATGTCAGCAAGGAGCTACCATTAGAGCATCTTGTTTTGGGCCAGGGAGGGGGCGGGGACACTGGGTTTACAGAGCTGCCCTCCCTGGCCAGGAATGGAAACAGCGGTGACGTCGAAGTCGACGGTGGGGGCTCAGACCCAGCGGATGCAGAGCCGCCCCCGTCATCCATCAGCAGCCCGCGGCAAGGAGCAGCCCGGGATGGGAGAGGTGCTCGGCGGAAGAAACCCTCATGGTGGATGGACCCATCCACATGGGATTTGGGTTAGGCCAACGGGACGTTGGTCTTTCAAGGAAGGAGGCAGTGTGGCGAATTCAACTAGAGTGTTCCTGCTCCAAGTTCATTTGCATGTTACCCACGATGCAACTGAAATGTCGATGTTTTGGTTATGTTGTGGGCTATTGAACACGTTAAAAACGGGCATATCTGTTACAGATAGCGGGGATGCGGTGCAAGGTGATGGGGACGTTACGAGAGAAGTTGATTAGACAACATGCTATTTCCCACCATGAGGGTAAAGAGTAGGCAAATAGATAAGGTCGCTTCTGTGGCCAAGAAAAGGATCAAGCTGAGACCAAAACGAATTTGTGACTGTTATGACTAGCTTGGCTTGCGGTCATTAAAAGCTTGCTTGCTAACTCTGAAAGGTTTGCTGAGAAGTCCATTATTTGACCACGTGGAAATATCATCATGTTAATTTTATGTCAACCCATTTGGCCCCGTTACACTGGGAGGAGCCATTGCATATGAAGCCCCTGCCCCCCCCCCCAAAAAAAAAAACAAACAAAAACAAAACAAAAATAAAAAATGATGTCAGTCATTTATTTGCGACTGTTGTGCGGACTGTGTGTGTTGAGCAGCGACCCCCGGTACACCCTTGTTACAGTCGTTTTTGCTGACCCGGAGGTTGTACTGTCAAGCAAGCGCCACAAACAACGCGCGCGGACAGCCTGGACACGGCAGCACTGGCACATCCTACAAGATTAATAAAGTGTGAGTATTAATCATATACGTTTTGATGCAAGCTGTGCCTTGCCCCTTTAAGGAGAGGGCTTAGTGGGTATTGTGTGTGTGTGTGTGGGGGGGTAATGTAGACGCAGCCGTGTGTGTGTGTGTGTGTGTGTGTCTGTGTATTTTCTGTTTGTAGCCGCAGCCGCGGAGACGCTAGTTTGCCGACAAATAGGAAGGTAGCCACCGTTACCAGTGATGATTTGTATGCATCACAGGGAGGGAGGGAGGGAGGGAGGCTGCCGTGTGTTAAATGGGACTGCAGTGCAGTGCAGTGGCCGGCCCGTTCTCCACCGCGGAGTTGGTCCGGACTCTTTATGAAGTTGTTACCAGCTACGAGCCAGGCTAAGCTAAATAGACTAGCGAGACACCCACCGGAGGCTTCCAACTACGGTTCGGAGCCGCGACGCTGGAGAGGTAACAGTACTAGACGTGCTGCTGCACTAGACGTTTTGTTGTTTTGTTGTGTTAAGTTACAAGTAAAGCTGAGCGTCGCTGTGTAAGTTAGCTTTTACCTAATCAACGTTAGCCAACTTGCTAAGTAGGCTGGTGCTCTGCGTGCGCGTTTTCATTTTTGGGGTAGCATGCGGCGATAGCTTTTGTTAAAAAGCATGCTAATTTGCCCTGGGAATCAGTGGAGGCTGATGGAAGTGCCCCATTTGTATCTTAACTGTCATCTTCTTCTCTCTATAGACACTGTGGGACCTGAGCATGACCCAAACAGACCTCACCTACGATGCAGTCCCAGGTAGACCAGTATAGTATGGTCTATAATAGCAGATCATGATCCAGCTCAAGGTTATTGTAGTTCACTAAAACTGAACTAAAACCAGGTGTGAAAAGAGAAGAAAAAAAAACAAAAAAAAAACGTTTCAGTTCACTGAAATAAAAATAAAACTTGACTTTAGAGGAGCAAGAAGAGGAAGCGAGTGAAGGCAGAGCCGAAGATCAAATGGTGGAAGTTGAAGAAGGAAAACTGTTGTGTGGAGTTCAGGCAGGGGTTAAGACAGGCACTGGGTGGATAGTGGAGAGTTGCCGGACGGCTGGGCAACCACTGCAGAAATAGTGAGGGAGACAGCTAGGAAGGTACTTGGTGTGTCGGCAGGACAGAGGAAGGAAGACAAGGAGACTTGGTGGTGGAGTGAGGAAGTACAGCAAAGTATACAGAAGAAGAGGTTGGCAAAGAAGAAATGGGATAGTCAGAGAGATGAAGAAAGTAGACAGGAGTACAAGGAGACACAGCGTAAAGCTAAGAGAGGTGGCAAAGGCAAAAGGCGTATGGTGAGTTGTATGACAGGTTAGACACTAAGGAAGGAGAAAAGGACTTGTACCGATTGGCTAAACAGAGGGACCGACCTGCAAAGGATGTGCAGCAGCTTAGGGTGATGAAGGATAGAGATGGAAATGTGCTGACGAGCGAAGAGAGTGTGCTGAGAAGGTGGAAGGAGTACATTGGGGGGCTGATGAATGAAGAAAATGAGAGAGAGAGAGCAGGTTGGATGATGTGGGGATAGTGAATCAGGAAGTGCAGTGGATTAGCAAGGAGGACGTGAGGGCAGCTATGAAGAGGATGAAGAGTGGCAAGGCAGTTGGTCCTGATGACATACCTGTGGAGGCATGGAGATGTTTAGGAGAGATGGCAGTGGGGTTTTTAACTAGATTGTTTAACTCAAACTTGGAAAGGGAGAGGATGCCTGAGGAGTGGAGAAGAAGCATACCGGTACCGATTTTCAAGAACCAGGGCGATGTGCAGAACTGTAGCAACTACAGAGGTATAAAGTTGATCAGCCACAGCATGAAGATTTGGGAAAGAGTAATCGAAGCTAGGTTAAGAGGAGGAGAGGTGACGATTAGCGAGCGGCAGTATGGTTTCATGCCACGAAAGAGCACCACAGATGCGATGTTTGCTTTGAGAATGTTGATGGAGAAGTATAGAGAAGGCCAGAAGGAGTTACATTGTGTCTTTGTAGATTTAGAGAACGCATAAGCCAGGGTGCCGAGAGAGGAGATGTGGTATTGTATGAGGAAGCCGGGAGTTGCCGAGAAGTATGTAGGAGTGGTGCAGGATATGCACGTGGAAGTGTGACAGTGGCGAGGTGACAGATGGGTTCAAGGTGGAGGTGGGATTACATCAAGAATCGGCTCTGAGCCCCTTCTTGTTTGCAATGGTGATGGACAGGTTGACGGATGAGATCAGGCAGGAGTCTCCATGGACGATGATGTTCGCGGATGACATTGTGATCTGTGGCGAGAGTAGGGTGCAGGTGGAGGAGAGCCTGGAGATGTGGAGGTATGCACTGGAGGGAAGAGGAATGAAAGTCAGTAGGAGCAAGACGGAATACCTGTGTGTGAAAGAGAGGGAAGACAGTGGAATGGTCACGAGTGGAGGTGACGAAGGCATATGACTTTAAATACTTGGGGTCAACAGTCCAAAGTAACGGGGAGTGCAGGAGAGAGGTGAAGAAGAGAGTGCAGGTAGGGCGGAGAAGAGTGTCAGGAGTGATTTGCGACAGAAGGGTGCCAGCAAGAGTTAAAGGGAAGGTTTACAAGATGGTTGTGAGACCAGCTACGTTGTATGGTTTGGAGACAGTGGCACTGACGAAAAGACAGCAGGAGGCGGAGCTGGAGGTGGCAGAGTTGAAGACGCTAAGGTTTTCACTGGGAGTGACGAAGAAGCACAGGATTAGGCACGATTATATTAGAGGGACCGCTCAAGTCGGACGGTTTGGAGACAAAGCAAGAGAGGCAAGATTGAGATGGCTTGGACATGTGTGGAGGAGAGATGCTGATTATGGAGCTGCCAGGGAAGAGAAGAAGAGGAAGGCCAAAGAGGAGGTTTATGGATGTGGTGAGGGAAGACATGCAGGTGGCTGGTGTGACAGAGGAAGACGCAGAAGACAGGAAGAAATGGAAACGGATGATCCGCTGTGGCGACCCCTAACGGGAGCAGCCGAAAGTAGTAGATCTATGTCATATGTACATTATTTACAATTAGTTCATAAGTCATTCATAATTCATGTGTGATTTCGTCATTCCTAGGTTATGTGCAGCTATTTACATGCAGTTATGTAGCCTACAATTATTATTTACATGCAGTCATGTGCAGTTATTTACATATGTTATGTAGTTATGTCATAGACATGTGATAACATTTTATAATTTATGCAATGTTTATTGAAACATTCTTTCTCTGTATTGCCCCCCTATACAGTTTTACAAAAAGGTTTGAATTCTCAAAGTTCTTCAGTAAAGTTCCTCAACTTGGACTGGGACTCTGTATTTCTTTGGGATTCTTCATGTTGGCTATCTGTCCGCCTGTCTATACATGGACACAAATACGTAGGACAGAATAGGCGGTCTTCTCGTTCCCCCCCGCCATTTAAAGAAAAAAAAATTGTGTGTCTTTTTCTATCTTATCCCTCAAGGGTTAAAACCTCAACTAGGGCTTCTTGTTACCTTTCCAGGGTTCAAGTCACAACTAGGGTTACCTGGCAGAATTCGGGTTTAAGGTTAAGATTGGGGTTAAGCCAGGGGAAAGGGTACCCCCCCATCCGGCCACTCGTCAGGCGCTGGCATAATAGGTGTACGTTATGTACAGTAGATTGGATGATTGTATGACCGCCTGGCCAGCAGGTGGAGCCATGGAGGCACCAATCTCAGTAATATGAGGCGCATAGATGACGTCATCATGCAGCGCAGGCGATTCTGAACGGTGGAAATAAACGAAGCACATGGTTGCATGGAGTTGAGCTCCCGAAAAATACAAGAGTTAATTAAATGCGATAAAGTGGAAACGGTTAATTTAAATGCGATAAAGTGGAAACGTTGTAGAACCAGCATCATCACAGCTCAGTACTGCACGTGTACAGCACGTGTACAGCCAGTGTATGGTCCCACAGCTGTGGTCAGCATCACGTCATTCAGCACGCTGTTGTTCAGCAAGCTGTGTGTACAGCTAGCCGTGTATCAGTCAACCAAACGACCAGCTTATGTTAGCTCATGTACAGTTTGGAAACAGCTAATGTTATCTTGTGTACAGGAGGAAATACATTGTCAACGAACATTTGTGTCATCTCGTCATTTATGGGTGGCGTTCACAACGCCGCTAAATCTCAACAATTGCGACAGATAGTAAATCTGTGTTAGTCCAAACGTTTGTAGTTCAAACGTTTACAATAGGTTAGAAATTTAAATCTGCATTCCCAAATAAATTGGAATTAACCTTGTACACTGTCCATCAAACAAGATGTTTAGATGGCGGCCACAGTCCACCACCAACGAAAGTCGCGCGACGTTTCGGTTTTATGGAACCTTCTTCAGGCGAGGGCTTAGACTTTTCACGACCGGGCGGCATCTCGGTGGCCTTCTAAGGCTCGTAAAAATCAAATTAACAATCGAAAAAATAGCCAACAATAATCCAACTCACCGAACAGCGGGCGACGTAGCTCTGTGCCGGACTCCGACGAAAAGAGAGAATGAGGCTCCGCCTCTAAATATATACTGGGAAATATGACACCACTTCCGGTAGACGACAAGCTCTCCGGAAAAGGCGGCCCTTCTCGTTCCCCCCCGCCATTTAAAGAAAAAAAAATTGTGTGTCTTTTTCTATCTTATCCCTCAAGGGTTAAAACCTCAACTAGGGCTTCTTGTTACCTTTCCAGGGTTCAAGTCACAACTAGGGTTACCTGGCAGAATTCGGGTTTAAGGTTAAGATTGGGGTTAAGCCAGGGGAAAGGGTACCCCCCATCCGGCCACTCGTCAGGCGCTGGCATAATAGGTGTACGTTATGTACAGTAGATTGGATGATTGTATGACCGCCTGGCCAGCAGGTGGAGCCATGGAGGCACCAATCTCAGTAATATGAGGCGCATAGATGACGTCATCATGCAGCGCAGGCGATTCAGAACGGTGGAAATAAACGAAGCACATGGTTGCATGGAGTTGAGCTCCCGAAAAATACAAGAGTTAATTAAATGCGATAAAGTGGAAACGGTTAATTTAAATGCGATAAAGTGGAAACGTTGTAGAACCAGCATCATCACAGCTCAGTACTGCACGTGTACAGCACGTGTACAGCCAGTGTATGGTCCCACAGCTGTGGTCAGCATCACGTCATTCAGCACGCTGTTGTTCAGCAAGCTGTGTGTACAGCTAGCCGTGTATCAGTCAACCAAACGACCAGCTTATGTTAGCTCATGTACAGTTTGGAAACAGCTAATGTTATCTTGTGTACAGGAGGAAATACATTGTCAACGAACATTTGTGTCATCTCGTCATTTATGGGTGGCGTTCACAACGCCGCTAAATCTCAACAATTGCGACAGATAGTAAATCTGTGTCAGTCCAAACGTTTGTAGTTCAAACGTTTACAATAGGTTAGAAATTTAAATCTGCATTCCCAAATAAATTGGAATTAACCTTGTACACTGTCCATCAAACAAGATGTTTAGATGGCGGCCACAGTCCCCCACCAACGAAAGTCGCGCGACGTTTCGGTTTTATGGAACCTTCTTCAGGCGAGGGCTTAGACTTTTCATGACCGGGCGGCATCTCGGTGGCCTTCTAAGGCTCGTAAAAATCAAATTAACAATCGGAAAAATAGCCAACATTAATCCAACTCACCGAACAGCGGGCGACGTAGCTCTGTGCCGGACTCCATCGAAAAGAGAGAATGAGGCTCCGCCTCTTAATATATACTGGGAAATATGACACCACTTCCGGTAGATGTCACGCTCTCCACAAAAGGCGGCCCCCCACGCCGTTGTCACGGGAAACGTGACGCGACATCCGGCAAACGCGCGCCCTCCCCATAGACAGAAAAAAAAAGAAAGGGGGAGAAAAAAAGAAAAAAAAAGACAAAAGGGGACAGTGTGTCTTTTCCAGAGACGGGTTCGGGTTAGAGTTATAGGACCGTGTGTCCGAGGAAAGTGACGTGTTGTTGACAAAATTGGAGTTTGGAGAGAGTAGCTTGGTGACCTTCTTGGGCCAGATGGCGTAAGAGAGAGACCGAGTCACAGCTGCACTGCGTTGTGGTGGGGCCACATGTGAAGCAGCAGTCGTCACCCGGTTGGGGGCCGCTGGGCTGGGCGTGTTGTCACGGGTTCTGACATCGTGAACGGTCCCCGGGTCTGTCCTGTTGCACAGGTTAGTAGGGTGAAGGAAGCCGCTGCGGCACCATGGAGGAGAGAGAGAGAGGTGCGATGTTTGTCCTGAGCCTGCCTTGCCTTCTGTTCTTCTTCCTTTTTCTGCATTTGATCGTGGGCATGATCAGCATGTCTCAGCAAGTCTTCCAGTCGTCTCTTTCCGTATCCTACGCAGTGTGTTTCTATGGCTTTCCTAACTCCGTCCTGCAGGCCGACCAGGAAATGTTTGCAGAGGTGAGTGTTGTGGCTACACCGCCCCGAGCTGCCTCCCCGGCACGTTCAAGCCACTCCCCCAGCTCGGACGTGCCGGAAACATCCCAGCGCTCGGCTCGCGCTCTGAGGAGACGAGCGCTGCACTGCACCAGGTGTTTGCCATCATCCATCAGGCACACCTGTGGAAATAAGGCAGCCTTCTACAAGAAGCCTCCCAGAACGTCTCTCTGTGCTTCGACGTACTGAACCCTGAGGTAAAGTTCTGACAAGCCCTCCAGCGTTCCTTGCATTCTGTTTATTCCCCAGTGTCTTATCTTCGTGTCTCTGTTTCCTCCCAAGACTCTCCCTCCGCGATTTCCACGGCTCCCCGCGTCTCCCTCGTCCCCAGCGACCTTCACGTTTTCTCCCCGGACCTCTCCTGCGATCTCCCCCCTTGTCCCTCTATCTGGACCCCTCCTTTCGGACTCGACTTCCCGGATCTCGGACCTGGACTTTCTCGGACAACCCCTCTTGGATCACAGACTGAACTTTCTTGCCAGGTGCACGCACATTTTTTCAACACCTCCTGGTCATTTACATACCACACCACACATAGGCTAAAAACACTCACACATAGTTATACACGCAAACCACGGGACACCACACATAGTTTATTCACACATCCCACTAACAGAACGCCTTTTTCACCATACATTTCCCTCCCACAATAAAACCCCCCTTTGTAGACTTAGAAGTCATCTCGTGTCTGTCTGTCTTGGGTTTCGCCACACGGGTCAGGTTCTGGTGCGCGAGCACAACAGAACGTCGGAGCCATTATGGACCCAGGCAAACCCAAGGAGCGGACGGTCCCTGTGACGCCCCAGAGCCCCGTCCCCCTAGAGGCAGTAGTAAGAAGTCACAGTTGCCAACTTGCCTCTCTCCGCTCAGAGCTCACTACTGCCTTCACTCGTGTCACCGCAGAGATCAGCGATCTTCAGTCCGGCTCCAAGGCCGTGACGAGCGCGTTAGATGCCCTCACCGCGCAGATCGCTGCACTCTCCACAGCGGTCTCCAGGATGAGCGACCACCCTGCCCTGGCCTCGGTCTCTGCCCCCAGCTCGGCCTTCGGTTTCCCCGTTCCTGGTCCCGACGTTCCCCCTCCTCCGAGTCAACCCCCACTGGACCCCCGGTGCGAGCCTAACTTCCCCTGCCCCAAGGCCTTCGGTGGGGAGTTCGAGCTGTGCAGGGGTTTCCTTGGTCAGTGTGAGCTCCTGTTCAAACACCAGCCAGCCAGGTATAGGACAGGAGAGACCAAGGCAGCCCTTGTCATGTCCCTCCTCACCGGCAAAGCCCTCAGCTGGGCCATAGCGGCGGTAGGCCTTACCGAGCAGCTCGCCTCGGACTATGGTGCCTTCCGCCGCGAGTTCAATCTGGTGTTCGACCACCCAGCTGACGGGCAGGACGCTGCCGGCCGCCTCCATTCCATCCAACAGGGAGCCAGGTCGGTGGCAGATTATTCCTTGGAGGTAAGGATACTCGCGGCAGACAGTGGGTGGGATGACAAAGCGCTCAAGAGCGCGTACAGGAGGGGGCTGAGCGACCCGTTCAAAGATCTCATCGTTCGGGACCGCCCTGCCTCCTTCAACGAACTCGTCACCCTCGCCCTCCAGATGGACGAACGGCTGCAGGAGCGGCGCCAGGAACGCGCCCCGCGCGCTGGCCCCTCCCATAGACTAACCCCCGTCCGTTCTACCGGTGCCTTCCCTGGGTCAGCGTACCGTGGGCTCTCTCCACCCTCACACTCCCCCTCGCAACCCTGGGTGGCTTCTGGATCCAGGCCGGAGGAGGAGCCCATGCAGTTGGGTCGGTCACGGCTCCCGCTGGAGGTTAGGGAGCAGAGGATGCGTGGCCACCTCTGCCTCTACTGCGGGAGGTCGGGCCACTACATCAAGGCCTGCCCGACTCGCCCAAAAAGGCCCGGCTCACTAGTGAGGGGTGTCCTAGTGAGCCTGACGACCCTTCCTCAGCCCCAGCCCAAGAAGGAGCACAACCACCTTTTTCCGGTCACTCTCACCTGGGGTAACGACTCACTGTCTGTTGGTGCACTCCTGGATTTGGGGGCGGACGAGTGTTTGATGGACATCTCGCTGGCCCGGCAGGCCGGCATTCCACTCGTCCCCCTAGACACACCCCTCACAGCCCAAGCCCTAGATGGTCGTTCACTTGGTAAGATCACACATAGCACTGCTTCCCTCACCCTCACCCTTTCGGGTAATCACGTGGAAGCTATCCGTTTCTTGGTTTTGCACGCCCCCACAGCGCCCCTGGTGCTAGGAAGACCGTGGTTGGAACGGCACGATCCTTACATCTCTTGGTCTACTGGGCGGATTTTGGGTTGGAGCGTTGCGTGTCATGCCAACTGCCTTCGCTCCGCCCACTCCCCGTCCAGCGGCCTCAGACCCGTGCCTCCTCCAACGGATCTCACTGGTGTTCCTCCCATTTATCACGATTTAGCCCCTGTATTTAGTAAAGACAGTGCACTTTCCCTCCCCCCTCACCGTCCCTATGATTGTGCCATAGATCTGTTTCCCGGGGCCGCCCTTCCCACCGGTCGGTTGCATAACCTCTCCGTCCCGGAGAAGGAGGCTATGCGCAATTATATCACAGAGTCCCTGGCCTCAGGAATCATAAGGCCCTCGTCTTCCCCGGTGGCAGCGGACTTCTTTTTTGTGGCAAAGAAGGAGGGCAGCCTGAGGCCTTACATAGATTATCGAATGCTAAATAACATCACGGTGAAAAATAAATATCCACTCCCCCTTATGAGTTCCACGTTCGAGCCACTCACTCACGCCACGGTGTTCACGAAGCTGGACCTGCGCAGCGCGTACCACCTGGTGCGCATCCGGGAAGGGGATGAATGGAAGACGGCCTTCAACACCCACCTAAGGCATTTCGAATACCTCGTTATGCCCTTCGGCCTCACCAACGCCCCGGCCGTCTTCCAGGCGTTGGTCAACGACGTGCTCCGGGACATGCTGAACACGTTCGCGGTGGTGTACCTGGATGACATCCTCGTGTTCTCCAGGACTGAGGAGGAACACCACCAGCATGTCCGCCTGGTCCTCCAACGGCTGCTGGAGAACAGGCTCTTCGTGAAAGCCGAGAAGTGCGTGTTCCACTCCGCCTCCGTGGAGTTCCTTGGCCACATCGTGGAGAAGGGGCTCGTCCGCACTGACCCCAGGAAGACCCGAGCGGTGGAGGAGTGGGCACGGCCCACTAACAGGACGCAACTCCAGCGCTTCCTGGGGTTTGCAAACTTCTACCGGCGCTTCATCAGGGGGTTCAGCCGTGTGGCCGCCCCCCTCACTGCACTCACCTCCAACCTCCGCCCCTTCTCCTGGACCACGGAGGCAGAAGCCGCCTTTTGGCCCTGAAGAGGCTGTTCACAACGGCTCCGGTGCTCGCCCACCCGGACCCGTGCAGGCAGTTCATCGTGGAGGTGGACGCATCGGACACGGGCATCGGAGCCGTCCTCTCCCAGCGGTCGGAGGAGGACCAGAAGATCCACCCGTGCGCCTTCTTCTCCCGGCGTTTCAGTCCTGCGGAGAAGAATTACGACATCGGCAACAGGGAGTTGCTGGCCGTCCACGCCGCCCTAGAGGAGTGGAGACACTGGCTGGAGGGAGCAGGGCAGCCGTTCATCGTATGGTCCGATCACAAGAACCTGACCTACGTGCGGACGGCTAAGAGGCTCAACCCCAGGCAGGCGCGCTGGGCTCTCTTCTTCAGCCGGTTCGACTTCACCCTCACCTACCGCCCGGGCACCAAGAACGTCAGGGCAGACGCCCTCTCCCGTCTGTTTCCCGAGGGGTCCCCTGACGCCCCAGACACCATCCTTCCCCCGGCCCGGGTGGTGGGTGTCGTCACCTGGGCCATCGGTGGTGAGAAGGGCCCAGCGCGCCCAACCCGACCCACGCAATGGACCCCGGAACCGGCTATTTGTGCCTCCCTGTGTCCGGCCCCAGGTGCTGGAGTGGGGCCACTCCAGCCATCTTGCTTGCCACCCCGGTGTCTACCGAACGGCGGCCTTCATCCGCAGGGGTTTCTGGTGGCCCACCATGGAGGCAGACACCAGAGAATTCGTGGCAGCCTGCACCACCTGCGCCCGCAGCAAGGCTCTCCATCGCCCTCCAGCAGGTCTCCTGCGCCCCCTTCCTGTCCCCGGCCGACCTTGGTCCCACATTGCCTTGGACTTTGTAACTGGCCTCCCCGTGTCGCAAGGCAATGACACCATTCTGACCATTGTCGACCGGTTTTCCAAGGCCGTCCCCTTTGTTGCCCTCACCAAACTCCCCTCTGCAGCCGAGACGGCGGACCTTCTCGTCTCCCACTTCGTCCGACCCCATGGGATTCCCCTGGACATTGTCTCTGACCGTGGTCCCCAGTTCACTTCGAAGGTATGGCAGGCCTTCTGTAAGGGGATTGGGGCCACGGTCAGCCTCTCCTCCGGGTATCACCCCCAGACCAATGGGCAGGCAGAGCGGGCCAATCAAGCCCTGGAGGCGGCTTTGCGTTGCGTTACCACCAGCAACCCCGCCTCCTGGAGCAAGTACCTGCCCTGGGTGGAGTACTCGTTCAACTCCATGGAGAGTTCGGCTACCGGTTTGTCCCCCTTCGAGTGTTCTCTTGGCTATCAACCTCCTCTGTTCCCCCATCAGGAGTTGGAGGTGGCGGTCCCGTCCACGAAGGCCCATCTCGTTTGGTAGACCGCCCGGGCCGCTCTGTTGCGAGCTACAGAGCGGGCCCGGCGCAGCGCCAACCGGCGGAGAGTGCCGGCTCCAGCTTATCGACCTGGCCAGAAGGTATGGCTCCTGGCCCGGGACCTGCCCTTCCCTACCATCAACCGGAAGCTGGCTCCCCGCTACGTCGGTCCCTACACCATCGACCGCATCGTCAACCCTTCGGCGGTGCGTCTCCATCTCCCTACCTCACTCAAGATCCATCCCGTCTTCCATGTCTCGCGCCTCAAACCGGTAGCCACCAGCCCCCTGTCTCCCCCTGTCCAAGCTCCTCCACCCCCCAGGATCCTCGACGGTGGTGACATGGTCTGGGATGTCGACCAGCTGCTCGCCGTACGCCGCCGGGGGCGTGGGTACCAATACCTGGTGGACTGGGTTGGCTATGGGCCCGAGGACCGCAGCTGGGTTCCCCGGTCCTACCTGGCCGACCCCGCACTCCTGGAGGAGTTCTATCGGGCCCACCCCAACGCCATCGGACGGTCGCCCGGTGTCTCCCGTAGGAGGGGGGGTCCTGTTGTGGTTACACCGCCCAGAGCTGCCTCCCCGGCACGTTCAAGCCACTCCCCCAGCTCGGACGTGCCGGAAACATCCCGAGCGCTGCACTGCACCAGGTGTTTGCCATCATCCATCAGGCACACCTGTGGCAATCAGGCAGCCTTCTACAAGAAGCCTCCCAGAACGTCTCTCTGTGCTTCGACGTACTGAACCCTGCGGTAAAGTTCTGACAAGCCCTCCAGCGTTCCTTGCATTCTGTTTATTCCCCAGTGTCTTACCTTCCTGTCTCTGTTTCCTCCCAAGACTCTCCCTCCGCGATTTCCACGGCTCCCCGCGTCTCCCTCGTCCCCAGCGACCTTCACGTTTTCTCCCCGGACCTCTCCTGCGATCTCCCCCCTTGTCCCTCTATCTGGAACCCTCCTTTCGGACTCGACTTCCCGGATCTCGGACCTGGACTTTCTCGGACAACCCCTCTTGGATCACGGACTGGACTTTCTTGCCAGGTGCACGCACATTTTTTCAACACCTCCTGGTCATTTACATACCGCACCACACATAGGCTAAAAACACTCACGCATAGTTATACACGCAAACCACGGGACACCACACATAGTTTATTCACACATCCCACTAACAGAACGCCTTTTTCACCATACATTTCCCTCCAACAATAAAATGACCGGGCGGCATCTCGGTGGCCTTCTAAGGCTCGTAAAAATCAAATTAACAATCGAAAAAATAGCCAACATTAGTCCAACTCACCGAACAGCGGGCGACGTAGTTCTGCCGGACTCCGTCGAAAAGAGAGAATGGAGCTCCGCCTCTAAATATAAACTGGGAAATATGACACCACCTCCGGTAGATGGCACGCTCTCCGGAAAAGGCGGCCCCCCACGCCGTTGTCACGGGAAACGTGACGCGACATCCGGCAAACGAGCGCCCTCCCCATAGACGGAAAAAAACAGAAAGGGGGAGAAAAAAAGAAAAAAAAAAGAAAAAAAGGGACAGTGTGTTTTTTCCAGAGACGGGTTAGGGTTAGAGTTATAGGACCGTGTGTCCGAGGAAAGTGACGTGTTGTTGACAAAATTGGAGTTTGGAGAGACTAGCTTGGTGACCTTCTTGGGCCAGATGGCGTAAGAGAGAGACCGAGTCACGGCTGCACTGCGTTGTGGTGGGGGCACAAAGCAGGAGGTCGTCGACGTACTGCCATAGGGTTGAGCCGCGCGTCAGCGTAAGTGTGCTAAGGCTGTCTCGAAGCGCCGCGTTGTAGATCGTGGGGCTTTCACAATAGCCCTGACACAGCCTTGTCCATGTGTAAGGCCGACCGTCAAATAGGAACGCAAACCAGAACAGGGACGCTGAAGAAAGCGTTGGCAAGGTCCACAACGGTAAACCGCCGTGCAGAAGGGGGAACCTGAGACATAAGGGTGTAGGGATTGGGGACGCAGGGCGTGCGGGCCCTGACAGCTGCATTTACTGCCTGAAGGTCTTGAACGAACCTCCATTCAGTGGGCTGTCCGGGTGGGCGTATCTTCTTCGCGGGGAAGATGGGAGTGGAAACCGGGGAGGTGGGGCAAGGGACAATTATGCCCTTGACACGCAAGGCATTGAATACAGGGCAGATGCCATTAACCGCTTCCGGTTTCAAAGGGTACTGAGGTTGGTGGGGACGGAAGTCGGATTTCGGGGTAATGATGACGGGCTCACAATTACGTATGAGACCTACATCCTATTTCCCGTCAGCCCAAAGATGGGAGGGGATGTTGTGAAGCTGCGGAGCAAGTGCAGTGTGTGTGTGTGTGTATGGGCCTCAGTCACTGATGGTGAGGGGGCGGAAAGAGCCAACATTCGTGGCGTCACCGCAACGGTGGCGCTGACGTCTACCCAGTATAATTTTAGTGAGGGGTACCAGTCGCGTGAAGAGTCGGCGGGAAGCCAATCTGACGCCAGAGAAGCTTGTCGCGCGAGTGGACCCGTATCTGTCCACTGGGAACCCCGTGGTTTTACCAAGGAGACGTGCGGGACCGAGTCATCAACCGAAAACAACGCAGTTTGGTCGGTGTCTAATGTACACGTGACATGAGCGGTGCAGTGTAGGTTGTCCGTTGTCATGTAGGTCGATGCGTCCCCTGTTGTGGTGTGTGAGCAAGGGAGCAGAGCCACTGTGTGTATTGGGAGGCGGTAGGAGCCCACATGTAGACCCGTAGAGGGAGGGCGGGGTTATGTGTATGCAAAAAAATATTCACTGCTGGTAGCGAAGTGATGTACAGCCCTGATGAGGTGGAAACAACAGAGATGCCCAGTTGGATCATGCCATCTCTATCCAGCAAATTAAATGGGCAGTTATCAGAAATTAAAACAGGCAATTTTGTTGATGAGCTGTCATCCAGGCAAACAAGCGCACAGGAACGGATAATGGCTCCGTGACACACGTACCACTCGCAACAGTGGAGAGGAACGTTTGGCCGCTCCGTGTTAACCGTGGCCGGCCGATAGGCGGTTCTCACCACCGTTCGTGTGGCTCCCGTGTCTAACAAGAAAGGCAGCTCAGCATTTGCAAGACGCAAGGTTATCATTGGCAGTTTTCGGAAAGCTAGCTCATGAGATACATACTGTCCAACTGGGGAAGCTAACAGCAAAGCAGAGTCTTCATTGCAAATCAGTGTATTTGGTTGTGTCTGTGCATTCATACGACCTGATGTGGCAGCAGATGTGTCCAGGACCCCCACCTCCTCCTCCCGTGTCGCCTGTCAGTCCGAACCCCGGTATGAGCCTCCCCGTGGGGCCCACTGGTTGTGAGGTCCGTTGCTCCATCCTCGGCCTCTTCCGCGCCTTTGGTTGATGCCCTTGACGGAGTGGACAGTCTTCAGCCCAGTGACCGGGCTGGCCACATGTGAAGCAGCAGTCGTCACCCGGTTGGGGGCCGCTGGGCTGGGCGTGTTGTCACGGGTTCTGACATCGTGAACGGTCCCCGGGTCTGTCCTGTTGCACAGGTTAGTAGGGTGAAGGAAGCCGCTGCGGCACCATGGAGGAGAGAGAGAGAGGTGCGATGTTTGTCCTGAGCCTGACTTGCCTTCTGTTCTTCTTCCTTTTTCTGCATTTGATCGTGGGCATGATCAGCATGTCTCAGCAAGTCTTCCAGTCGTCTCTTTCCGTATCCTACGCAGTGTGTTTCTATGGCTTTCCTAACTCCGTCCTGCAGGCCGACCAGGAAATGTTTGCAGAGGTGAGTGTTGTGGTTACACCGCCCCGAGCTGCCTCCCCGGCACGTTCAAGCCACTCCCCCAGCTCGGACGTGCCGGAAACATCCCAGCGCTCGGCTCGCGCTCTGAGGAGACGAGCGCTGCACTGCACCAGGTGTTTGCCATCATCCATCAGGCACACCTGTGGAAATCAGGCAGCCTTCTACAAGAAGCCTCCCAGAACGTCTCTCTGTGCTTCGACGTACTGAACCCTGAGGTAAAGTTCTGACAAGCCCTCCAGCGTTCCTTGCATTCTGTTTATTCCCCAGTGTCTTATCTTCGTGTCTCTGTTTCCTCCCAAGACTCTCCCTCCGCGATTTCCGCATCTCCCTCGTCCCCAGCGACCTTCACGTTTTCTCCCCGGACCTCTCCTGCGATCTCCCCCCTTGTCCCTCTATCTGGACCCCTCCCTTCGGACTCGACTTCCCGGATCTCGGACCTGGACTTTCTCGGACAACCCCTCTTGGATCACGGACTGGACTTTCTTGCCAGGTGCACGCACATTTTTTCAACACCTCCTGGTCATTTACATACCACACCACACATAGGCTAAAAACACTCACGCATAGTTATACACGCAAACCACGGGACACCACACATAGTTTATTCACACATCCCACTAACAGAACGCCTTTTTCACCATACATTTCCCTCCCACAATAAAACCCCCCTTTGTAGATTTAGAAGTCATCTCGTGTCTGTCTGTCTTGGGTTTCGCCACACGGGTCAGGTTCTGGTGCGCGAGCACAACAGAACGTCGGAGCCATTATGGACCCAGGCAAACCCAAGGAGCGGACGGTCCCTGTGACGCCCCAGAGCCCCGTCCCCCTAGAGGCAGTAGTAAGAAGTCACAGTTGCCAACTTGCCTCTCTCCGCTCAGAGCTTACTACTGCCTTCACCCGTGTCACCGGAGAGGTCAGCGATCTTCAGTCCGGCTCCCAGGCCGCGACGAGCGCGTTAGATGCCCTCACCGCGCAGATCCCTGCACTCTCCACAGCGGTCTCCAGGATGAGTGACCACCCTGCCCTGGCCTCGGTCTCTGCCCCCAGCTCGGCCTTCTGTTTCCCCGTTCCTGGTCCCGACGTTCCCCCTCCTCCGAGTCAACCCCCACTGGACCCCTGGTGCGAGCCTAACCTCCCCTGCCCGAAGGCCTTCGGTGGGGAGTTCGAGCTGTGCAGGGGTTTCCTTGGTCAGTGTGAGCTCCTGTTCAAACACCAGCCAGCCAGGTATAGGACAGGAGAGACCAAGGTAGCCCTTGTCATGTCCCTCCTCACCGGCAAAGCCCTCAGCTGGGCCATAGCGGCGGTAGGCCATACCGAGCAGCTCGCCTCGGACTATTGTGCCTTCCGCCGCGAGTTTAATCTGGTGTTCGACCACCCAGCTGACGGGCAGGACGCTGCCGGCCGCCTCCATTCCATCCAACAGGGAGCCAGGTCGGTGGCAGATTATTCCTTGGAGGTAAGGATACTCGCGGCAGACAGTGGGTGGGATGACACTGCGCTCAAGTGCGCGTACAGGAGGGGGCTGAGCGACCCCATCAAAGATCTCATCGTTCGGGACCGCCCTGCCTTCTTCAACGAGCTCGTCACCCTCGCCCTCCAGATGGACGAACGGCTGCAAGAGCGGCGCCAGGAACGCGCCCCTCGCGCTGGCCCCTCCCATAGACCAACCCCCGTCCGTTCTACCGGTGCCTTCCCTGGGTCAGCGTCCCGTGGGCTCTCTCCACCCTCACACTCCCCCTCGCAACCCTGGGTGGCTTCTGGATCCAGGCCGGAGGAGGAGCCCATGCAGTTGGGTCGGTCACGGCTCCCGCTGGAGGTTAGGGAGCAGAGGATGCGTGGCCACCTCTGCCTCTACTGCGGGAGGTCGGGCCACTACATCAAGGCCTGCCCGACTCGCCCAAAAAGGCCCGGCTCACTAGTGAGGGGTGTCCTAGTGAGCCTGACGACCCTTCCTCAGCCCCAGCCCAAGAAGGAGCACAACCACCTTTTTCCGGTCACTCTCACCTGGGGTAACGACTCACTGTCTGTTGGTGCACTCCTGGATTCGGGGGCGGACGAGTGTTTGATGGACATCTCGCTGGCCCGGCAGGCCGGCATTCCACTCGTCCCCCTAGACACACCCCTCACAGCCCAAGCCCTAGATGGTCGTTCACTTGGTAAGATCACACATAGCACTGCTTCCCTCACCCTCACCCTTTCGGGTAATCACGTGGAAGCTATCCGTTTCTTGGTTTTGCACGCCCCCACAGCGCCCCTGGTGTTAGGAAGACCGTGGTTGGAACGGCACGATCCCTACATCTCTTGGTCTACTGGGCGGATTTTGGGTTGGAGCGTTGCGTGTCATGCCAACTGCCTTCGCTCCGCCCACTCCCCGTCCAGCGGCCTCAGACCCGTGCCTCCTCCCACGGATCTCACTGGTGTTCCTCCCATTTATCACGATTTAGCCCCTGTATTTATTTAGTAAAGACAGTGCAACCCAGCCACTGAGGATGCACAAGCCAGTGCATCCTTAGTGCCGGTCCCAAGCCCGGACAAATGGGGAGGGTTGCGTCAGGAAGGGCATCCGGCGTAAAATCTTTGCCAAATCAAATATGCGGATCATAAATAAGACTTACATACCGGATCGGTCGAGGCCCGGGTTACCAACGACCGCCACCGGTACTGTTAACCAGCAGGGTGTCGGTGGAAACTATGCTACTGTTGGGCGAAGGAGAAGGAGAGGAGGAAAGCATGTCCAGAGGCAGCTAGAGAGGAGGAAGGGTAGGCATGTGGAGGTGAGAGTTGGAACTTTGAATGTTGGCACTATGACTGGTAAAGGGAGAGAGCTGGCTGACATGATGGAAAGAAGAAAGGTAGGCATACTGTGTGTGCAAGAGACCAGGTGGAAGGGGAGTAAGGCCAGGAGTATCGGAGGTGGGTTCAAACTCTTCTACCATGGTGTGAATGGGAGGAGAAATGGGGTAGGGGTAATTCTGAAGGAAGAGTATGTCAAGAGCGTGCTGGAGGTGAAGAGAGTGTCAGACAGAGTGATGAGTATGAAGCTGGAAATTGAAGGTTTATTGCTGAATGTTATCAGCGTATATGCCCCGCAAGTTGGGTGTGAGATGGATGAAAAAGAAGAATTCTGGAATGAGTTGGACGACATGGTGGAGAGGGTACCCAAGGAGGAGAGAGTGGTGATTGGAGCGGACTTCAATGGACATGTTGGTGAAGGGAACAGAGGTGATGAGGAGGTGATGGGAAAGTATGGAGTCAAGAAGAGAAATGTGGAAGGACAGATGGTGGTCGATTTTGCGAAAAGGATGGAAATGGCTGTGGTGAATACATATTTCAAGAAGAGGGAGGAACACAGGGTGACGTACAAGAGTGGAGGGAAGTGCACACAGGTGGACTATATCTTATGTAGAAGGCACCATCTAAAAGGGATTGGAGACTGCAAGGTGGTGACAGGGGAGAGCGTAGCCAGGCAGCATCGGATGGTGGTCTGTAGGATGACTTTGGAGACCAAGAAGAGGAAGCGAGTGAAGACACAGCCGAAGATCAAATGGTGGAAGTTGAAGAAGGAAGACTGTTGTGTGGAGTTCAGGCAGGAGTTAAGACAGGCACTGGGTGGTAGTGAAGAGTTGCCAGATGGCTGGAAAACCACTGCAGAAAGAGTGAGGGAGACAGCTAGGAAGGTACTTGGTGTGTCATCAGGACAGAGAAAGGAAGACAAGGAGACTTGGTGGTGGGATGAGGAAGTACAGCAAATTATACAGAGGAAAAGGTTGGCAAAGAAGAAGTGGGATAGTCAGAGAGATGAAGAAAGTAGACAGGAGTACAAGGAGATGCAGCGTAAAGCAAAGAGAGAGGTGGCAAAGGCAAAGGAAAAGGCGTATGGTGAGTTGTATGACAGATTAGACACTAAGGAAGGAGAAAAGGACTTGTACCGATTGGCTAGACAGAGGGACCAAGCTGCAAAGGATGTGCAGCAAGTTAGGGCGATCAAGGATAGAGATGGAAATGTGCTGACAAGCGAGGAGAGTGTGCTAAGAAGGTGGAAGGAATACTTTGAGGGGCTGATGAATGAAGAAAATGAGAGAGAGAGAAGGTTGGATGATGTAGGGATAGTGAATCAGGAAGTTCAGCGGATTAGCAAGGAGGAAGTGAGGGCAGCTATGAAGAGGATGAAGAATGGAAAGGCAGTTGGTCCTGATGACATACCTGTGGAGGCATGGAGATGTTTAGGAGAGATGGCAGTGGACTTTCTAACTAGATTGTTTAACACAATCCTGGAAAGTGAGAGGATGCCTGAGGAGTGGAGAAGAAGCATACTGGTACCGATTTTCAAGAACAAGGGCGATGTGCAGAACTGTAACAACTACAGAGGTATAAAGTTGATCAGCCACAGCATGAAGATTTGGGAAAGAGTAATAGAAGCTAGGTTAAGAGGAGAGGTGACGATCAGCGAGCAGCAGTATGGTTTCATGCCACGAAAGAGCACCACAGATGCGATGTTTGCTTTGAGAATGTTGATTGAGAAGTATAGAGAAGGCCAGAAAGAGTTGCATTGTGTCTTTGTAGATTTAGAGAAAGCTTATGACAGAGTACCGAGAGAGGAGGTGTGGTATTGTATGAGGAAGTCAGGAGTTGCAGAGAAGTATGTAGGAGTGGTGCAGGATACGTATGAGGGAAGTGTGACAATGGTGAGGTGTGCGGTTGGAATGACGGATGGGTTCAAGGTGGAGGTGGGATTACATCAAGGATCGGCTCTTAGCCCTTTCTTGTTTGCAATGGTGATGGACAGGTTGACGGACAAGATCAGGCAGGAGTCTCCATGGACGATGATGTTCGCGGATGACATTGTGATCTGTAGTGAGAGTAGGGTGCAGGTTGAGGAGAGCCGGGAGAGGTGGAGGTATGCACTAGAGAGAAGAGGAATGAAAGTCAGTAGGAGCAAGACGGAATACCTATGCGTGAATGAGAGAGGACAGTGGAATGGTCAGGATGCAAGGAGTGGAGGTGACAAAGACATCTGAGTTTAAATACTTGGGGTCAACTGTCCAAAGTAACGGGGAGTGCAGTAGAGAGGTGAAAAAGAGAGTGCAGGCAGGTTGGAGTGGGTGGAGAAGTGTGTCAGGAGTGATTTGCGACAGAAGGGTACCAGCAAGAGTTAAAGGGAAAGTTTACAAGATGGTTGTGAGACCAGCTATGTTATATGGTTTGGAGACAGTGGCACTGACGAAAAGACAGGAGGCGGAGCTGGAGGTGGCAGAGTTGAAGATGCTAAGATTTTCACTGGGAGTAACGAAGAAGGACAGGATTAGGAACGATTATATTAGAGGGACCGCTCAGGTTGGACGGTTTGGAGACAAAGCAAGAGAGGCAAGATTGAGATGGCTTGGACATGTGTGGAGGAGAGATGCTGAGTATATTGGGAGAAGGATGCTGAATATGGAGCTGCCAGGGAAGAGGAGAAGAGGAAGGCCAAAGAGGAGGTTTATGGATGTGGTGAGGGAAGACATGCAGGTGGCTGGTGTGACAGAGGAAGACGCAGAAGACAGGAAGAAATGGAAACGAATGATCCGCTGTGGCGACCCCTAACGGGAGCAGCCGAAAGTAGTAGTAGATTTAGTAAAGACAGTGCACTTTCCCTCCCCCCTCACCGTCCCTATGATTGTGCCATTGATCTCTTTCCCGGGGCCGCCCTTCCCACCGGTCGGTTGCATAACATCTCCGTCCCGGAGAAGGAGGCTATGCGCAATTATATCACAGAGTCCCTGGCCTCAGGAATCATAAGGCCCTCGTCTTCCCCGGTGGCAGCGGACTTCTTTTTTGTGGCAAAGAAGGAGGGCAGCCTGAGGCCTTACATAGATTATCGAATGCTACATAACATCACGGTGAAAAATAAATATCCACTCCCCCTTATGAGTTCCACGTTCGAGCTACTCACTCACGCCACGGTGTTCACGAAGCTGGACCTGCGCAGCGCGTACCACCTGGTGCGCATCCGGGAAGGGGATGAATGGAAGACGGCCTTCAACACCCACCTAAGGCATTTCGAATACCTCGTTATGCCCTTCGGCCTCACCAACGCCCCGGCCGTCTTCCAGGCGTTGGTCAACGACGTGCTCCGGGACATGCTGAACACGTTCGCGGTGGTGTACCTGGATGACATCCTCGTGTTCTCCAGGACTGAGGAGGAACACCACCAGCATGTCCGCCTGGTCCTCCAACGGCTGCTGGAGAACAGGCTCTTCGTGAAAGCCGAGAAGTGCGTGTTCCACTCCGCCTCCGTGGAGTTCCTTGGCCACATCGTGGAGAAGGGGCTCGTCCGCACTGACCCCAGGAAGACCCGAGCGGTGGAGGAGTGGGCACGGCCCACTAACAGGACGCAACTCCAGCACTTCCTGGGGTTTGCAAACTTCTACCGGCGCTTCATCAGGGGGTTCAGCCGTGTGGCCGCCCCCCTCACTGCACTCACCTCCAACCTCCGCCCCTTCTCCTGGACCACGGAGGCAGAAGCCGCCTTTTGGCCCTGAAGAGGCTGTTCACAACGGCTCCGGTGCTCGCCCACCCGGACCCGTGCAGGCAGTTCATCGTGGAGGTGGACGCATCGGACACGGGCATCGGAGCCGTCCTCTCCCAGCGGTCGGAGGAGGACCAGAAGATCCACCCGTGCGCCTTCTTCTCCCGGCGTTTCAGTCCTGCGGAGAAGAATTACGACATCGGCAACAGGGAGTTGCTGGCCGTCCACGCCGCCCTAGAGGAGTGGAGACACTGGCTGGAGGGAGCAGGGCAGCCGTTCATCGTATGGTCCGATCACAAGAACCTGACCTACGTGCGGACGGCTAAGAGGCTCAACCCCAGGCAGGCGCGCTGGGCTCTCTTCTTCAGCCGGTTCGACTTCACCCTCACCTACCGCCCGGGCACCAAGAACGTCAGGGCAGACGCCCTCTCCCGTCTGTTTCCCGAGGGGTCCCCTGACGCCCCAGACACCATCCTTCCCCCGGCCCGGGTGGTGGGTGTCGTCACCTGGGCCATCGGTGGTGAGAAGGGCCCAGCGCGCCCAACCCGACCCACGCAATGGACCCCGGAACCGGCTATTTGTGCCTCCCTGTGTCCGGCCCCAGGTGCTGGAGTGGGGCCACTCCAGCCATCTTGCTTGCCACCCCGGTGTCTACCGAACGGCGGCCTTCATCCGCAGGGGTTTCTGGTGGCCCACCATGGAGGCAGACACCAGAGAATTCGTGGCAGCCTGCACCACCTGCGCCCGCAGCAAGGCTCTCCATCGCCCTCCAGCAGGTCTCCTGCGCCCCCTTCCTGTCCCCGGCCGACCTTGGTCCCACATTGCCTTGGACTTTGTAACTGGCCTCCCCGTGTCGCAAGGCAATGACACCATTCTGACCATTGTCGACCGGTTTTCCAAGGCCGTCCCCTTTGTTGCCCTCACCAAACTCCCCTCTGCAGCCGAGACGGCGGACCTTCTCGTCTCCCACTTCGTCCGACCCCATGGGATTCCCCTGGACATTGTCTCTGACCGTGGTCCCCAGTTCACTTCGAAGGTATGGCAGGCCTTCTGTAAGGGGATTGGGGCCAAGGTCAGCCTCTCCTCCGGGTATCACCCCCAGACCAATGGGCAGGCAGAGCGGGCCAATCAAGCCCTGGAGGCGGCTTTGCGTTGGGTTACCACCAGCAACCCCGCCTCCTGGAGCAAGTACCTGCCCTGGGTGGAGTACTCGTTCAACTCCATGGAGAGTTCGGCTACCGGTTTGTCCCCCTTCGAGTGTTCTCTTGGCTATCAACCTCCTCTGTTCCCCCATCAGGAGTTGGAGGTGGCGGTCCCGTCCACGAAGGCCCATCTCGTTTGGAAGACCGCCCGGGCCGCTCTGTTGCGAGCTACAGAGCGGGCCCGGCGCAGCGCCAACCGGCAGAGAGTGCCGGCTCCAGCTTATCGACCTGGCCAGAAGGTATGGCTCCTGGCCCGGGACCTGCCCTTCCCTACCATCAACCGGAAGCTGGCTCCCCGCTACGTCGGTCCCTACACCATCGACCGCATCGTCAACCCTTCGGCGGTGCGTCTCCATCTCCCTACCTCACTCAAGATCCATCCCGTCTTCCATGTCTCGCGCCTCAAACCGGTAGCCACCAGCCCCCTGTCTCCCCCTGTCCAAGCTCCTCCACCCCCCAGAATCCTCGACGGTGGTGACATGGTCTGGGATGTCGACCAGCTGCTCGCCGTACGCCGCCGGGGGCGTGGGTACCAATACCTGGTGGACTGGGTTGGCTATGGGCCCGAGGACCGCAGCTGGGTTCCCCGGTCCTACCTGGCCGACCCCGCACTCCTGGAGGAGTTCTATCGGGCCCACCCCAACGCCATCGGACGGTCGCCCGGTGTCTCCCGTAGGAGGGGGGGTCCTGTTGTGGTTACACTGCCCCGAGCTGCCTCCCCGGCACGTTCAAGCCACTCCCCCAGCTCGGACGTGCCGGAAACATCCCGAGCGCTGCACTGCACCAGGTGTTTGCCATCATCCATCAGGCACACCTGTGGCAATCAGGCAGCCTTCTACAAGAAGCCTCCCAGAACGTCTCTCTGTGCTTCGACGTACTGAACCCTGCGGTAAAGTTCTGACAAGCCCTCCAGCGTTCCTTGCATTCTGTTTATTCCCCAGTGTCTTATCTTCGTGTCTCTGTTTCCTCCCAAGACTCTCCCTCCGCGATTTCCACGGCTCCCCGCGTCTCCCTCGTCCCCAGCGACCTTCACGTTTTCTCCCCGGACCTCTCCTGCGATCTCCCCCCTTGTCCCTCTATCTGGAACCCTCCTTTCGGACTCGACTTCCCGGATCTCGGACCTGGACTTTCTCGGACAACCCCTCTTGGATCACGGACTGGACTTTCTTGCCAGGTGCACGCACATTTTTTCAACACCTCCTGGTCATTTACATACCGCACCACACATAGGCTAAAAACACTCACGCATAGTTATACACGCAAACCACGGGACACCACACATAGTTTATTCACACATCCCACTAACAGAACGCCTTTTTCACCATACATTTCCCTCCAACAATAAAATGACCGGGCGGCATCTCGGTGGCCTTCTAAGGCTCGTAAAAATCAAATTAACAATCAAAAAAAAAGCCAACATTAGTCCAACTCACCGAACAGCGGGCGACGTAGTTCTGCCGGACTCCGTCGAAAAGAGAGAATGGAGCTCCGCCTCTAAATATAAACTGGGAAATATGACACCACCTCCGGTAGATGGCACGCTCTCCGGAAAAGGCGGCCCCCCACGCCGTTGTCACGGGAAACGTGACGCGACATCCGGCAAACGAGCGCCCTCCCCATAGACGGAAAAAAACAGAAAGGGGGAGAAAAAAAGAAAAAAAAAAGAAAAAAAGGGACAGTGTGTTTTTTCCAGAGACGGGTTAGGGTTACAGTTACAGGACCGTGTGTCCGAGGAAAGTGACGTGTTGTTGACAAAATTGGAGTTTGGAGAGACTAGCTTGGTGACCTTCTTGGGCCAGATGGCGTAAGAGAGAGACCGAGTCACGGCTGCACTGCGTTGTGGTGGGGGCACAAAGCAGGAGGTCGTCGACGTACTGCCATAGGGTTGAGCCGCGCGTCAGCGTAAGTGTGCTAAGGCTGTCTCGAAGCGCCGCGTTGTAGATCGTGGGGCTTTCACAATAGCCCTGACACAGCCTTGTCCATGTGTAAGGCCGACCGTCAAATAGGAACGCAAACCAGAACAGGGACGCTGAAGAAAGCGTTGGCAGGGTCCACAACGGTATACCGCCGTGCAGAAGGGGGAACCTGAGACATAAGGGTGTAGGGATTGGGGACGCAGGGCGTGCGGGCCCTGACAGCTGCATTTACTGCCTGAAGGTCTTGAACGAACCTCCATTCAGTGGGCTGTCCGGGTGGGCGTATCTTCTTCACGGGGAAGATGGGAGTGGAAACCGGGGAGGTGGGGCAAGGGACAATTATGCCCTTGACACGCAAGGCATTGAATACAGGGCAGATGCCATTAACCGCTTCCGGTTTCAAAGGGTACTGAGGTTGGTGGGGACGGAAGTCGGATTTCGGGGTAATGATGACGGGCTCACAATTACGTATGAGACCTACATCCTATTTCCCGTCAGCCCAAAGATGGGAGGGGATGTTGTGAAGCTGCGGAGCAAGTGCAGTGTGTGTGTGTGTGTGTATGGGCCTCAGTCACTGATGGTGAGGGGGCGGAAAGAGCCAACATTCGTGGCGTCACCGCAACGGTGGCGCTGACGTCTACCCGGTATAATTTTAGTGAGGGGTACCAGTCGCGGGAAGAGTCGGCGGGAAGCCAATCTGACGCCAGAGAAGCTTGTCGCGCGAGTGGACCCGTATCTGTCCCCTGGGAACCCCGTGGTTTTACCAAGGAGACGTGCGGGACCGAGTCATCAACCGAAAACAACGCAGTTTGGTCGTTGTCTAATGTACACGTGACATGAGCGGTGCAGTGTAGGTTGTCCGTTGTCATGTAGGTCGATGCGTCCCCTGTTGTGGTGTGTGAGCAAGGGAGCAGAGCCACTGTGTGTATTGGGAGGCGGTAGGAGCCCACATGTAGACCCGTAGAGGGAGGGCGGGGTTATGTGTATGCAAAAAAATATTCGCTGCTGGTAACGAAGTGATGTACAGCCCTGATGAGGTGGAAACAACAGAGATGCCCAGTTGGATCATGCCATCTCTATCCAACAATTTAAATGGGCAGTTATCAGAAATTAAAACAGGCAATTTTGTTGATGAGCTGTCATCCAGGCAAACAAGCGCACAGGAACGGATAATGGCTCCGTGACACACGTACCACTCGCAACAGTGGAGAGGAACGTTTGGCCGCTCCGTGTTAACCGTGGCCGGCCGATAGGCGGTTCTCACCACCGTTCGTGTGGCTCCCGTGTCTAACAAGAAAGGCAGCTCAGCATTTGCAAGACGCAAGGTTATCATTGGCAGTTTTCGGAAAGCTAGCTCATGAGATACATACTGTCCAACTGGGGAAGCTAACAGCAAAGCAGAGTCTTCATTGCAAATCAGTGTATTTGGTTGTGTCTGTGCATTCATACGACCTGATGTGGCAGCAGATGTGTCCAGGACCCCCACCTCCTCCTCCCGTGTCGCCTGTCAGTCCGAACCCCGGTATGAGCCTCCCCGTGGGGCCCACTGGTTGTGAGGTCCGTTGCTCCATCCTCGGCCTCTTCCGCGCCTTTGGTTGATGCCCTTGACGGAGTGGACAGTCTTCAGCCCAGTGACCGGGCTGGCCACATGTGAAGCAGCAGTCGTCACCCGGTTGGGGGCCGCTGGGCTGGGCGTGTTGTCACGGGTTCTGACATCGTGAACGGTCCCCGGGTCTGTCCTGTTGCACAGGTTAGTAGGGTGAAGGAAGCCGCTGCGGCACCATGGAGGAGAGAGAGAGAGGTGCGATGTTTGTCCTGAGCCTGACTTGCCTTCTGTTCTTCTTCCTTTTTCTGCATTTGATCGTGGGCATGATCAGCATGTCTCAGCAAGTCTTCCAGTCGTCTCTTTCCGTATCCTACGCAGTGTGTTTCTATGGCTTTCCTAACTCCGTCCTGCAGGCCGACCAGGAAATGTTTGCAGAGGTGAGTGTTGTGGTTACACCGCCCCGAGCTGCCTCCCCGGCACGTTCAAGCCACTCCCCCAGCTCGGACGTGCCGGAAACATCCCAGCGCTCGGCTCGCGCTCTGAGGAGACGAGCGCTGCACTGCACCAGGTGTTTGCCATCATCCATCAGGCACACCTGTGGAAATCAGGCAGCCTTCTACAAGAAGCCTCCCAGAACGTCTCTCTGTGCTTCGACGTACTGAACCCTGAGGTAAAGTTCTGACAAGCCCTCCAGCGTTCCTTGCATTCTGTTTATTCCCCAGTGTCTTATCTTCGTGTCTCTGTTTCCTCCCAAGACTCTCCCTCCGCGATTTCCGCATCTCCCTCGTCCCCAGCGACCTTCACGTTTTCTCCCCGGACCTCTCCTGCGATCTCCCCCCTTGTCCCTCTATCTGGACCCCTCCCTTCGGACTCGACTTCCCGGATCTCGGACCTGGACTTTCTCGGACAACCCCTCTTGGATCACGGACTGGACTTTCTTGCCAGGTGCACGCACATTTTTTCAACACCTCCTGGTCATTTACATACCACACCACACATAGGCTAAAAACACTCACGCATAGTTATACACGCAAACCACGGGACACCACACATAGTTTATTCACACATCCCACTAACAGAACGCCTTTTTCACCATACATTTCCCTCCCACAATAAAACCCCCCTTTGTAGATTTAGAAGTCATCTCGTGTCTGTCTGTCTTGGGTTTCGCCACACGGGTCAGGTTCTGGTGCGCGAGCACAACAGAACGTCGGAGCCATTATGGACCCAGGCAAACCCAAGGAGCGGACGGTCCCTGTGACGCCCCAGAGCCCCGTCCCCCTAGAGGCAGTAGTAAGAAGTCACAGTTGCCAACTTGCCTCTCTCCGCTCAGAGCTTACTACTGCCTTCACCCGTGTCACCGGAGAGGTCAGCGATCTTCAGTCCGGCTCCCAGGCCGCGACGAGCGCGTTAGATGCCCTCACCGCGCAGATCCCTGCACTCTCCACAGCGGTCTCCAGGATGAGTGACCACCCTGCCCTGGCCTCGGTCTCTGCCCCCAGCTCGGCCTTCTGTTTCCCCGTTCCTGGTCCCGACGTTCCCCCTCCTCCGAGTCAACCCCCACTGGACCCCTGGTGCGAGCCTAACCTCCCCTGCCCGAAGGCCTTCGGTGGGGAGTTCGAGCTGTGCAGGGGTTTCCTTGGTCAGTGTGAGCTCCTGTTCAAACACCAGCCAGCCAGGTATAGGACAGGAGAGACCAAGGTAGCCCTTGTCATGTCCCTCCTCACCGGCCAAGCCCTCAGCTGGGCCATAGCGGCGGTAGGCCATACCGAGCAGCTCGCCTCGGACTATTGTGCCTTCCGCCGCGAGTTTAATCTGGTGTTCGACCACCCAGCTGACGGGCAGGACGCTGCCGGCCGCCTCCATTCCATCCAACAGGGAGCCAGGTCGGTGGCAGATTATTCCTTGGAGGTAAGGATACTCGCGGCAGACAGTGGGTGGGATGACACTGCGCTCAAGTGCGCGTACAGGAGGGGGCTGAGCGACCCCATCAAAGATCTCATCGTTCGGGACCGCCCTGCCTTCTTCAACGAGCTCGTCACCCTCGCCCTCCAGATGGACGAACGGCTGCAAGAGCGGCGCCAGGAACGCGCCCCTCGCGCTGGCCCCTCCCATAGACCAACCCCCGTCCGTTCTACCGGTGCCTTCCCTGGGTCAGCGTCCCGTGGGCTCTCTCCACCCTCACACTCCCCCTCGCAACCCTGGGTGGCTTCTGGATCCAGGCCGGAGGAGGAGCCCATGCAGTTGGGTCGGTCACGGCTCCCGCTGGAGGTTAGGGAGCAGAGGATGCGTGGCCACCTCTGCCTCTACTGCGGGAGGTCGGGCCACTACATCAAGGCCTGCCCGACTCGCCCAAAAAGGCCCGGCTCACTAGTGAGGGGTGTCCTAGTGAGCCTGACGACCCTTCCTCAGCCCCAGCCCAAGAAGGAGCACAACCACCTTTTTCCGGTCACTCTCACCTGGGGTAACGACTCACTGTCTGTTGGTGCACTCCTGGATTCGGGGGCGGACGAGTGTTTGATGGACATCTCGCTGGCCCGGCAGGCCGGCATTCCACTCGTCCCCCTAGACACACCCCTCACAGCCCAAGCCCTAGATGGTCGTTCACTTGGTAAGATCACACATAGCACTGCTTCCCTCACCCTCACCCTTTCGGGTAATCACGTGGAAGCTATCCGTTTCTTGGTTTTGCACGCCCCCACAGCGCCCCTGGTGTTAGGAAGACCGTGGTTGGAACGGCACGATCCCTACATCTCTTGGTCTACTGGGCGGATTTTGGGTTGGAGCGTTGCGTGTCATGCCAACTGCCTTCGCTCCGCCCACTCCCCGTCCAGCGGCCTCAGACCCGTGCCTCCTCCCACGGATCTCACTGGTGTTCCTCCCATTTATCACGATTTAGCCCCTGTATTTATTTAGTAAAGACAGTGCAACCCAGCCACTGAGGATGCACAAGCCAGTGCATCCTTAGTGCCGGTCCCAAGCCCGGACAAATGGGGAGGGTTGCGTCAGGAAGGGCATCCGGCGTAAAATCTTTGCCAAATCAAATATGCGGATCATAAATAAGACTTACATACCGGATCGGTCGAGGCCCGGGTTACCAACGACCGCCACCGGTACTGTTAACCAGCAGGGTGTCGGTGGAAACTATGCTACTGTTGGGCGAAGGAGAAGGAGAGGAGGAAAGCATGTCCAGAGGCAGCTAGAGAGGAGGAAGGGTAGGCATGTGGAGGTGAGAGTTGGAACTTTGAATGTTGGCACTATGACTGGTAAAGGGAGAGAGCTGGCTGACATGATGGAAAGAAGAAAGGTAGGCATACTGTGTGTGCAAGAGACCAGGTGGAAGGGGAGTAAGGCCAGGAGTATCGGAGGTGGGTTCAAACTCTTCTACCATGGTGTGAATGGGAGGAGAAATGGGGTAGGGGTAATTCTGAAGGAAGAGTATGTCAAGAGCGTGCTGGAGGTGAAGAGAGTGTCAGACAGAGTGATGAGTATGAAGCTGGAAATTGAAGGTTTATTGCTGAATGTTATCAGCGTATATGCCCCGCAAGTTGGGTGTGAGATGGATGAAAAAGAAGAATTCTGGAATGAGTTGGACGACATGGTGGAGAGGGTACCCAAGGAGGAGAGAGTGGTGATTGGAGCGGACTTCAATGGACATGTTGGTGAAGGGAACAGAGGTGATGAGGAGGTGATGGGAAAGTATGGAGTCAAGAAGAGAAATGTGGAAGGACAGATGGTGGTCGATTTTGCGAAAAGGATGGAAATGGCTGTGGTGAATACATATTTCAAGAAGAGGGAGGAACACAGGGTGACGTACAAGAGTGGAGGGAAGTGCACACAGGTGGACTATATCTTATGTAGAAGGCACCATCTAAAAGGGATTGGAGACTGCAAGGTGGTGACAGGGGAGAGCGTAGCCAGGCAGCATCGGATGGTGGTCTGTAGGATGACTTTGGAGACCAAGAAGAGGAAGCGAGTGAAGACACAGCCGAAGATCAAATGGTGGAAGTTGAAGAAGGAAGACTGTTGTGTGGAGTTCAGGCAGGAGTTAAGACAGGCACTGGGTGGTAGTGAAGAGTTGCCAGATGGCTGGAAAACCACTGCAGAAAGAGTGAGGGAGACAGCTAGGAAGGTACTTGGTGTGTCATCAGGACAGAGAAAGGAAGACAAGGAGACTTGGTGGTGGGATGAGGAAGTACAGCAAATTATACAGAGGAAAAGGTTGGCAAAGAAGAAGTGGGATAGTCAGAGAGATGAAGAAAGTAGACAGGAGTACAAGGAGATGCAGCGTAAAGCAAAGAGAGAGGTGGCAAAGGCAAAGGAAAAGGCGTATGGTGAGTTGTATGACAGATTAGACACTAAGGAAGGAGAAAAGGACTTGTACCGATTGGCTAGACAGAGGGACCAAGCTGCAAAGGATGTGCAGCAAGTTAGGGCGATCAAGGATAGAGATGGAAATGTGCTGACAAGCGAGGAGAGTGTGCTAAGAAGGTGGAAGGAATACTTTGAGGGGCTGATGAATGAAGAAAATGAGAGAGAGAGAAGGTTGGATGATGTAGGGATAGTGAATCAGGAAGTTCAGCGGATTAGCAAGGAGGAAGTGAGGGCAGCTATGAAGAGGATGAAGAATGGAAAGGCAGTTGGTCCTGATGACATACCTGTGGAGGCATGGAGATGTTTAGGAGAGATGGCAGTGGACTTTCTAACTAGATTGTTTAACACAATCCTGGAAAGTGAGAGGATGCCTGAGGAGTGGAGAAGAAGCATACTGGTACCGATTTTCAAGAACAAGGGCGATGTGCAGAACTGTAACAACTACAGAGGTATAAAGTTGATCAGCCACAGCATGAAGATTTGGGAAAGAGTAATAGAAGCTAGGTTAAGAGGAGAGGTGACGATCAGCGAGCAGCAGTATGGTTTCATGCCACGAAAGAGCACCACAGATGCGATGTTTGCTTTGAGAATGTTGATTGAGAAGTATAGAGAAGGCCAGAAAGAGTTGCATTGTGTCTTTGTAGATTTAGAGAAAGCTTATGACAGAGTACCGAGAGAGGAGGTGTGGTATTGTATGAGGAAGTCAGGAGTTGCAGAGAAGTATGTAGGAGTGGTGCAGGATACGTATGAGGGAAGTGTGACAATGGTGAGGTGTGCGGTTGGAATGACGGATGGGTTCAAGGTGGAGGTGGGATTACATCAAGGATCGGCTCTTAGCCCTTTCTTGTTTGCAATGGTGATGGACAGGTTGACGGACAAGATCAGGCAGGAGTCTCCATGGACGATGATGTTCGCGGATGACATTGTGATCTGTAGTGAGAGTAGGGTGCAGGTTGAGGAGAGCCTGGAGAGGTGGAGGTATGCACTAGAGAGAAGAGGAATGAAAGTCAGTAGGAGCAAGACGGAATACCTATGCGTGAATGAGAGAGAGGACAGTGGAATGGTCAGGATGCAAGGAGTGGAGGTGACAAAGACATCTGAGTTTAAATACTTGGGGTCAACTGTCCAAAGTAACGGGGAGTGCAGTAGAGAGGTGAAAAAGAGAGTGCAGGCAGGTTGGAGTGGGTGGAGAAGTGTGTCAGGAGTGATTTGCGACAGAAGGGTACCAGCAAGAGTTAAAGGGAAAGTTTACAAGATGGTTGTGAGACCAGCTATGTTATATGGTTTGGAGACAGTGGCACTGACGAAAAGACAGGAGGCGGAGCTGGAGGTGGCAGAGTTGAAGATGCTAAGATTTTCACTGGGAGTAACGAAGAAGGACAGGATTAGGAACGATTATATTAGAGGGACCGCTCAGGTTGGACGGTTTGGAGACAAAGCAAGAGAGGCAAGATTGAGATGGCTTGGACATGTGTGGAGGAGAGATGCTGAGTATATTGGGAGAAGGATGCTGAATATGGAGCTGCCAGGGAAGAGGAGAAGAGGAAGGCCAAAGAGGAGGTTTATGGATGTGGTGAGGGAAGACATGCAGGTGGCTGGTGTGACAGAGGAAGACGCAGAAGACAGGAAGAAATGGAAACGGATGATCCGCTGTGGCGACCCCTAACGGGAGCAGCCGAAAGTAGTAGTAGATTTAGTAAAGACAGTGCACTTTCCCTCCCCCCTCACCGTCCCTATGATTGTGCCATTGATCTCTTTCCCGGGGCCGCCCTTCCCACCGGTCGGTTGCATAACCTCTCCGTCCCGGAGAAGGAGGCTATGCGCAATTATATCACAGAGTCCCTGGCCTCAGGAATCATAAGGCCCTCGTCTTCCCCGGTGGCAGCGGACTTCTTTTTTGTGGCAAAGAAGGAGGGCAGCCTGAGGCCTTACATAGATTATCGAATGCTACATAACATCACGGTGAAAAATAAATATCCACTCCCCCTTATGAGTTCCACGTTCGAGCTACTCACTCACGCCACGGTGTTCACGAAGCTGGACCTGCGCAGCGCGTACCACCTGGTGCGCATCCGGGAAGGGGATGAATGGAAGACGGCCTTCAACACCCACCTAAGGCATTTCGAATACCTCGTTATGCCCTTCGGCCTCACCAACGCCCCGGCCGTCTTCCAGGCGTTGGTCAACGACGTGCTCCGGGACATGCTGAACACGTTCGCGGTGGTGTACCTGGATGACATCCTCGTGTTCTCCAGGACTGAGGAGGAACACCACCAGCATGTCCGCCTGGTCCTCCAACGGCTGCTGGAGAACAGGCTCTTCGTGAAAGCCGAGAAGTGCGTGTTCCACTCCGCCTCCGTGGAGTTCCTTGGCCACATCGTGGAGAAGGGGCTCGTCCGCACTGACCCCAGGAAGACCCGAGCGGTGGAGGAGTGGGCACGGCCCACTAACAGGACGCAACTCCAGCGCTTCCTGGGGTTTGCAAACTTCTACCGGCGCTTCATCAGGGGGTTCAGCCGTGTGGCCGCCCCCCTCACTGCACTCACCTCCAACCTCCGCCCCTTCTCCTGGACCACGGAGGCAGAAGCCGCCTTTTGGCCCTGAAGAGGCTGTTCACAACGGCTCCGGTGCTCGCCCACCCGGACCCGTGCAGGCAGTTCATCGTGGAGGTGGACGCATCGGACACGGGCATCGGAGCCGTCCTCTCCCAGCGGTCGGAGGAGGACCAGAAGATCCACCCGTGCGCCTTCTTCTCCCGGCGTTTCAGTCCTGCGGAGAAGAATTACGACATCGGCAACAGGGAGTTGCTGGCCGTCCACGCCGCCCTAGAGGAGTGGAGACACTGGCTGGAGGGAGCAGGGCAGCCATTCATCGTATGGTCCGATCACAAGAACCTGACCTACGTGCGGACGGCTAAGAGGCTCAACCCCAGGCAGGCGCGCTGGGCTCTCTTCTTCAGCCGGTTCGACTTCACCCTCACCTACCGCCCGGGCACCAAGAACGTCAGGGCAGACGCCCTCTCCCGTCTGTTTCCCGAGGGGTCCCCTGACGCCCCAGACACCATCCTTCCCCCGGCCCGGGTGGTGGGTGTCGTCACCTGGGCCATCGGTGGTGAGAAGGGCCCAGCGCGCCCAACCCGACCCACGCAATGGACCCCGGAACCGGCTATTTGTGCCTCCCTGTGTCCGGCCCCAGGTGCTGGAGTGGGGCCACTCCAGCCATCTTGCTTGCCACCCCGGTGTCTACCGAACGGCGGCCTTCATCCGCAGGGGTTTCTGGTGGCCCACCATGGAGGCAGACACCAGAGAATTCGTGGCAGCCTGCACCACCTGCGCCCGCAGCAAGGCTCTCCATCGCCCTCCAGCAGGTCTCCTGCGCCCCCTTCCTGTCCCCGGCCGACCTTGGTCCCACATTGCCTTGGACTTTGTAACTGGCCTCCCCGTGTCGCAAGGCAATGACACCATTCTGACCATTGTCGACCGGTTTTCCAAGGCCGTCCCCTTTGTTGCCCTCACCAAACTCCCCTCTGCAGCCGAGACGGCGGACCTTCTCGTCTCCCACTTCGTCCGACCCCATGGGATTCCCCTGGACATTGTCTCTGACCGTGGTCCCCAGTTCACTTCGAAGGTATGGCAGGCCTTCTGTAAGGGGATTGGGGCCACGGTCAGCCTCTCCTCCGGGTATCACCCCCAGACCAATGGGCAGGCAGAGCGGGCCAATCAAGCCCTGGAGGCGGCTTTGCGTTGCGTTACCACCAGCAACCCCGCCTCCTGGAGCAAGTACCTGCCCTGGGTGGAGTACTCGTTCAACTCCATGGAGAGTTCGGCTACCGGTTTGTCCCCCTTCGAGTGTTCTCTTGGCTATCAACCTCCTCTGTTCCCCCATCAGGAGTTGGAGGTGGCGGTCCCGTCCACGAAGGCCCATCTCGTTTGGTAGACCGCCCGGGCCGCTCTGTTGCGAGCTACAGAGCGGGCCCGGCGCAGCGCCAACCGGCGGAGAGTGCCGGCTCCAGCTTATCGACCTGGCCAGAAGGTATGGCTCCTGGCCCGGGACCTGCCCTTCCCTACCATCAACCGGAAGCTGGCTCCCCGCTACGTCGGTCCCTACACCATCGACCGCATCGTCAACCCTTCGGCGGTGCGTCTCCATCTCCCTACCTCACTCAAGATCCATCCCGTCTTCCATGTCTCGCGCCTCAAACCGGTAGCCACCAGCCCCCTGTCTCCCCCTGTCCAAGCTCCTCCACCCCCCAGGATCCTCGACGGTGGTGACATGGTCTGGGATGTCGACCAGCTGCTCGCCGTACGCCGCCGGGGGCGTGGGTACCAATACCTGGTGGACTGGGTTGGCTATGGGCCCGAGGACCGCAGCTGGGTTCCCCGGTCCTACCTGGCCGACCCCGCACTCCTGGAGGAGTTCTATCGGGCCCACCCCAACGCCATCGGACGGTCGCCCGGTGTCTCCCGTAGGAGGGGGGGTCCTGTTGTGGTTACACCGCCCCGAGCTGCCTCCCCGGCACGTTCAAGCCACTCCCCCAGCTCGGACGTGCCGGAAACATCCCGAGCGCTGCACTGCACCAGGTGTTTGCCATCATCCATCAGGCACACCTGTGGCAATCAGGCAGCCTTCTACAAGAAGCCTCCCAGAACGTCTCTCTGTGCTTCGACGTACTGAACCCTGCGGTAAAGTTCTGACAAGCCCTCCAGCGTTCCTTGCATTCTGTTTATTCCCCAGTGTCTTACCTTCCTGTCTCTGTTTCCTCCCAAGACTCTCCCTCCGCGATTTCCACGGCTCCCCGCGTCTCCCTCGTCCCCAGCGACCTTCACGTTTTCTCCCCGGACCTCTCCTGCGATCTCCCCCCTTGTCCCTCTATCTGGAACCCTCCTTTCGGACTCGACTTCCCGGATCTCGGACCTGGACTTTCTCGGACAACCCCTCTTGGATCACGGACTGGACTTTCTTGCCAGGTGCACGCACATTTTTTCAACACCTCCTGGTCATTTACATACCGCACCACACATAGGCTAAAAACACTCACGCATAGTTATACACGCAAACCACGGGACACCACACATAGTTTATTCACACATCCCACTAACAGAACGCCTTTTTCACCATACATTTCCCTCCAACAATAAAATGACCGGGCGGCATCTTTGTGGCCTTCTAAGGCTCGTAAAAATCAAATTAACAATCAAAAAAAAAAGCCAACATTAGTCCAACTCACCGAACAGCGGGCGACGTAGTTCTGCCGGACTCCGTCGAAAAGAGAGAATGGAGCTCCGCCTCTAAATATAAACTGGGAAATATGACACCACCTCCGGTAGATGGCACGCTCTCCGGAAAAGGCGGCCCCCCACGCCGTTGTCACGGGAAACGTGACGCGACATCCGGCAAACGAGCGCCCTCCCCATAGACGGAAAAAAACAGAAAGGGGGAGAAAAAAAGAAAAAAAAAAGAAAAAAAGGGACAGTGTGTTTTTTCCAGAGACGGGTTAGGGTTAGAGTTATAGGACCGTGTGTCCGAGGAAAGTGACGTGTTGTTGACAAAATTGGAGTTTGGAGAGACTAGCTTGGTGACCTTCTTGGGCCAGATGGCGTAAGAGAGAGACCGAGTCACGGCTGCACTGCGTTGTGGTGGGGGCACAAAGCAGGAGATCGTCGACGTACTGCCATAGGGTTGAGCCGCGCGTCAGCGTAAGTGTGCTAAGGCTGTCTCGAAGCGCCGCGTTGTAGATCGTGGGGCTTTCACAATAGCCCTGACACAGCCTTGTCCATGTGTAAGGCCGACCGTCAAATAGGAACGCAAACCAGAACAGGGACGCTGAAGAAAGCGTTGGCAAGGTCCACAACGGTAAACCGCCGTGCAGAAGGGGGAACCTGAGACATAAGGGTGTAGGGATTGGGGACGCAGGGCGTGCGGGCCCTGACAGCTGCATTTACTGCCTGAAGGTCTTGAACGAACCTCCATTCAGTGGGCTGTCCGGGTGGGCGTATCTTCTTCGCGGGGAAGATGGGAGTGGAAACCGGGGAGGTGGGGCGAGGGACAGTTATGCCCTTGACACGCAAGGCATTGAATACAGGGCAGATGCCATTAACCGCTTCCGGTTTCAAAGGGTACTGAGGTTGGTGGGGACGGAAGTCGGATTTCGGGGTAATGATGACGGGCTCACAATTACGTATGAGACCTACATCCTATTTCCCGTCAGCCCAAAGATGGGAGGGGATGTTGTGAAGCTGCGGAGCAAGTGCAGTGTGTGTGCCAGTGTATGGGCCTCAGTCACTGACGGTGAGGGGGCGGACAGAGCCAACATTCGTGGCGTCACAGCAACGGTGGCGCTGACGTCTACCCGGTATAATTTTAGTGAGGGGGACCAGTCGCGTGAAGAGTCGGCGGGAAGCCAATCTGACGCCAGAGAAGCTTGTCGCGCGAGTGGACCCGTATCTGTCCACTGGGAACCCCGTGGTTTTACCAAGGAGACGTGCGGGACCGAGTCATCAACCGAAAACAACGCAGTTTGGTTGGTGTCTAATGTACACGTGACATGAGCGGTGCAGTGTAGGTTGTCTGCTGTCATGTAGGTCGATGCGTCCCCTGTTGTGGTGTGTGAGCAAGGGAGCAGAGCCACTGTGTGTATTGGGAGGCGGTAGGAGCCCACATGTAGACCCGTAGAGGGAGGGCGGGGTTATGTGTATGCAAAAAAATATTCGCTGCTGGTAACGAAGTGATGTACAGCCCTGATGAGGTGGAAACAACAGAGATGCCCAGTTGGATCATGCCATCTCTATCCAGCAAATTAAATGGGCAGTTATCAGAAATTAAAACAGGCAATTTTGTTGATGAGCTGTCATCCAGGCAAACAAGCGCACAGGAACGGATAATGGCTCCGTGACACACGTACCACTCGCAACAGTGGAGAGGACCATTTGGCCGCTCCGTGTTAACCGTGGCCGGCCGATAGGCGGTTCTCACCACCGTTCGTGTGGCTCCCGTGTCTAACAAGAAAGGCAGCTCAGCATTTGCAAGACGCAAGGTTATCATTGGCAGTTTTCGGAAAGCTAGCTCATGAGATACATACTGTCCAACTGGGGAAGCTAACAGCAAAGCAGAGTCTTCATTGCAAATCAGTGTATTTGGTTGTGTCTGTGCATTCATACGACCTGATGTGGCAGCAGATGTGTCCAGGACCCCCTCCTCCTCCTCCCGTGTCGCCTGTCAGTCCGAACTCCGGTATGAGCCTCCCCGTGGGGCCCACTGGTTGTGAGGTCCGTTGCTCCATCCTTGGCCTCTTCCGCGCCTTTGGTTGATGCCCTTGACGGAGTGGACAGTCTTCAGCCCAGTGACCGGGCTGGCCACATGTGAAGCAGCAGTCGTCACCCGGTTGGGGGCCGCTGGGCTGGGCGTGTTGTCACGGGTTCTGACATCGTGAACGGTCCCCGGGTCTGTCCTGTTGCACAGGTTAGTAGGGTGAAGGAAGCCGCTGCGGCACCATGGAGGAGAGAGAGAGAGGTGCGATGTTTGTCCTGAGCCTGCCTTGCCTTCTGTTCTTCTTCCTTTTTCTGCATTTGATCGTGGGCATGATCAGCATGTCTCAGCAAGTCTTCCAGTCGTCTCTTTCCGTATCCTACGCAGTGTGTTTCTATGACTTTCCTAACTCCGTCCTGCAGGCCGACCAGGAAATGTTTGCAGAGGTGAGTGTTGTGGTTACACCGCCCCGAGCTGCCTCCCCGGCACGTTCAAGCCACTCCCCCAGCTCGGACGTGCCGGAAACATCCGAGCGCTCGGCTCGCGCTCTGAGGAGACGAGCGCTGCACTGCACCAGGTGTTTGCCATCATCCATCAGGCACACCTGTGGAAATCAGGCAGCCTTCTACAAGAAGCCTCCCAGAACGTCTCTCTGTGCTTCGACGTACTGAACCCTGAGGTAAAGTTCTGACAAGCCCTCCAGCGTTCCTTGCATTCTGTTTATTCCCCAGTGTCTTATCTTCGTGTCTCTGTTTCCTCCCAAGACTCTCCCTCCGCGATTTCCACGGCTCCCCGCGTCTCCCTCGTCCCCAGCGACCTTCACGTTTTCTCCCCGGACCTCTCCTGCGATCTCCCCCCTTGTCCCTCTATCTGGACCCCTCCTTTCGGACTCGACTTCCCGGATCTCGGACCTGGACTTTCTCGGACAACCACTCTTGGATCACGGACTGAACTTTCTTGCCAGGTGCACGCACATTTTTTCAACACCTCCTGGTCATTTACATACCACACCACACATAGGCTAAAAACACTCACACATAGTTATACACGCAAACCACGGGACACCACACATAGTTTATTCACACATCCCACTAACAGAACGCCTTTTTCACCATACATTTCCCTCCCACAATAAAACCCCCCTTTGTAGATTTAGAAGTCATCTCGTGTCTGTCTGTCTTGGGTTTCGCCACACGGGTCAGGTTCTGGTGCGCGAGCACAACAGAACGTCGGAGCCATTATGGACCCAGGCAAACCCAAGGAGCGGACGGTCCCTGTGACGCCCCAGAGCCCCGTCCCCCTAGAGGCAGTAGTAAGAAGTCACAGTTGCCAACTTGCCTCTCTCCGCTCAGAGCTCACTACTGCCTTCACTCGTGTCACCGCAGAGACCAGCGATCTTCACTCCGGCTCCCAGGCCGTGACGAGCGCGTTAGATGCCCTCACCGCACAGATCGCTGCACTCTCCACAGCGGTCTCCAGGATGAGCGACCACCCTGCCCTGGCCTCGGTCTCTGCCCCCAGCTCGGCCTTCTGTTTCCCCGTTCCTGGTCCCGACGTTCCCCCTCCTCCGAGTCAACCCCCACTGGACCCCTGGTGCGAGCCTAACCTCCCCTGCCCGAAGGCCTTCGGTGGGGAGTTCGAGCTGTGCAGGGGTTTCCTTGGTCAGTGTGAGCTCCTGTTCAAACACCAGCCAGCCAGGTATAGGACAGGAGAGACCAAGGCAGCCCTTGTCATGTCCCTCCTCACCGGCAAAGCCCTCAGCTGGGCCATAGTGGCGGTAGGCCTTACCGAGCAGCTCGCCTCGGACTATGGTGCCTTCCGCCGCGAGTTCAATCTGGTGTTCGACCACCCAGCTGACGGGCAGGACGCTGCCGGCCGCCTCCATTCCATCCAACAGGGAGCCAGGTCGGTGGCAGATTATTCCTTGTAGGTAAGGATACTCGCGGCAGACAGTGGGTGGGATGACAAAGCGCTCAAGAGCGCGTACAGGAGGGGGCTGAGCGACCCGTTCAAAGATCTCATCGTTCGGGACCGCCCTGCCTCCTTCAACGAACTCGTCACCCTCGCCCTCCAGATGGACGAACGGCTGCAGGAGCGGCACCAGGAACGCGCCCCGCGCGCTGGCCCCTCCCATAGACTAACCCCCGTCCGTTCTACCGGTGCCTTCCCTGGGTCAGCGTCCCGTGGGCTCTCTCCACCCTCACACTCCCCCTCGCAACCCTGGGTGGCTTCTGGATCCAGGCCGGAGGAGGAGCCCATGCAGTTGGGTCGGTCACGGTTCCCGCTGGAGGTTAGGGAGCAGAGGATGCGTGGCCACCTCTGCCTCTACTGCGGGAGGTCGGGCCACTACATCAAGGCCTGCCCGACTCGCCCAAAAAGGCCCGGCTCACTAGTGAGGGGTGTCCTAGTGAGCCTGACGACCCTTCCTCAGCCCCAGCCCAAGAAGGAGCACAACCACCTTTTTCCGGTCACTCTCACCTGGGGTAACGACTCACTGTCTGTTGGTGCACTCCTGGATTCGGGGGCGGACGAGTGTTTGATGGACATCTCGCTGGCCCGGCAGGCCGGCATTCCACTCGTCCCCCTAGACACACCCCTCACAGCCCAAGCCCTAGATGGTCGTTCACTTGGTAAGATCACACATAGCACTGCTTCCCTCACCCTCACCCTTTCGGGTAATCACGTGGAAGCTATCCGTTTCTTGGTTTTGCACGCCCCCACAGCGCCCCTGGTGTTAGGAAGACCGTGGTTGGAACGGCACGATCCCTACATCTCTTGGTCTACTGGGCGGATTTTGGGTTGGAGCGTTGCGTGTCATGCCAACTGCCTTCGCTCCGCCCACTCCCCGTCCAGCGGCCTCAGACCCGTGCCTCCTCCCACGGATCTCACTGGTGTTCCTCCCATTTATCACGATTTAGCCCCTGTATTTATTTAGTAAAGACAGTGCACTTTCCCTCCCCCCTCACCGTCCCTATGATTGTGCCATAGATCTCTTTCCCGGGGCCGCCCTTCCCACCGGTCGGTTGTATAACCTCTCCGTCCCGGAGAAGGACGCTATGCGCAATTATATCACAGAGTCCCTGGCCTCAGGAATCATAAGGCCCTCGTCTTCCCCGGTGGCAGCGGACTTCTTTTTTGTGGCAAAGAAGGAGGGCAGCCTGAGGCCTTACATAGATTATCGAATGCTAAATAACATCACGGTGAAAAATAAATATCCTCTCCCCCTTATGAGTTCCACATTCGAGCCACTCACTCACGCCACGGTGTTCACGAAGCTGGACCTGCGCAGCGCGTACCACCTGGTGCGCATCCGGGAAGGGGATGAATGGAAGACGGCCTTCAACACCCACCTAAGGCATTTCGAATACCTCGTTATGCCCTTCGGCCTCACCAACGCCCCGGCCGTCTTCCAGGCGTTGGTCAACGACGTGCTCCGGGACATGCTGAACACGTTCGCGGTGGTGTACCTTGATGACATCCTCGTGTTCTCCAGGACTGAGGAGGAACACCACCAGCATGTCCGCCTGGTCCTCCAACGGCTGCTGGAGAACAGGCTCTTCGTGAAAGCCGAGAAGTGCGTGTTCCACTCCGCCTCCGTGGAGTTCCTTGGCCACATCGTGGAGAAGGGGCTCGTCCGCACTGACCCCAGGAAGACCCGAGCGGTGGAGGAGTGGGCACGGCCCACTAACAGGACGCAACTCCAGCGCATCCTGGGGTTTGCAAACTTCTACCGGCGCTTCATCAGGGGGTTCAGCCGTGTGGCCGCCCCCCTCACTGCACTCACCTCCAACCTCCGCCCCTTCTCCTGGACCACGGAGGCAGAAGCCGCCTTTTGGCCCTGAAGAGGCTGTTCACAACGGCTCCGGTGCTCGCCCACCCGGACCCGTGCAGGCAGTTCATCGTGGAGGTGGACGCATCGGACACGGGCATCGGAGCCGTCCTCCCCCAGCGGTCGGAGGAGGACCAGAAGATCCACCCGTGCGCCTTCTTCTCCCGGCGTTTCAGTCCTGCGGAGAAGAATTACGACATCGGCAACAGGGAGTTGCTGGCCGTCCACGCCGCCCTAGAGGAGTGGAGACACTGGCTGGAGGGAGCAGGGCAGCCGTTCATCGTATGGTCCGATCACAAGAACCTGACCTACGTGCGGACGGCTAAGAGGCTCAACCCCAGGCAGGCGCGCTGGGCTCTCTTCTTCAGCCAGTTCGACTTCACCCTCACCTACCGCCCGGGCACCAATAACGTCAGGGCAGACGCCCTCTCCCGTCTGTTTCCCGAGGGGTCCCATGACGCCCCAGACACCATCCTTCCCCCGGACCGGGTGGTGGGTGTCGTCACCTGGGCCATCGAATCGGTGGTGAGAAGGGCCCGGCGCGCCCAGCCCGACCCAGGCAATGGACCCCGGAACCGGCTATTTGTGCCTCCCTGTGTCCGGCCCCAGGTGCTGGAGTGGGGCCACTCCAGCCATCTTGCCTGCCACCCCGGTGTCTACTGAACGGCGGCCTTCATCCGCAGGGGTTTCTGGTGGCCCACCATGGAGGCAGACACCAGAGAGTTCGTGGCAGCCTGCACCACCTGCGCCCGCAGCAAGGCTCTCCATCGCCCTCCAGCAGGTCTCCTGCGCCCCCTTCCTGTCCCCGGCCGACCTTGGTCCCACATTGCAATGGACTTTGTAACTGGCCTCCCCGTGTCGCAAGGCAATGACACCATTCTGACCATTGTCGACCGGTTTTCCAAGGCCGTCCACTTTGTTGCCCTCACCAAACTCCCCTCTGCAGCCGAGACGGCGGACCTTCTCGTCTCCCACGTCGTCCGACCCCATGGGATTCCCCTGGACATTGTCTCTGACCGTGGTCCCCAGTTCACTTCGAAGGTATGGCAGGCCTTCTGTAAGGGGATTGGGGCCACGGTCAGCCTCTCCTCCGGGTATCACCCCCAGACCAATGGGCAGGCAGAGCGGGCCAATCAAGCCCTGGAGGCGGCTTTGCGTTGTGTTACCACCATCAACCCCGCCTCCTGGAGCAAGTACCTGCCCTGGGTGGAGTACTCGCTCAACTCCATAGAGAGTTCGGCTACCGGTTTGTCCCCCTTCGAGTGTTCTCTTGGCTATCAACCTCCTCTGTTCCCCCATCAGGAGTTGGAGGTGGCGGTCCCGTCCACGAGGGCCCATCTCCGCCGATGTCGGCGCGTTTGGAAGAACGCCCGGGCCGCTATGTTGCGAGCTACAGAGCGGGCCCGGCGCAGCGCCAACCGGCGGAGAGTGCCGGCTCCAGCTTATCGACCTGGCCAGAAGGTATGGCTCCTGGCCTGGGAACTACCCTTCCCTACCCTCAACCGGAAGCTGGCTCCCCGCTACGTCGGTCCCTACACCATCGACCGCATCGTCAACCCTTCGGCGGTGCGTCTCCATCTCCCTACCTCACTCAAGATCCATCCCGTCTCCATGTCTCGCGCCTCAAACCGGTAGCCACCAGCCCCCTGTCTCCCCCTGTCCAAGCTCCTCCACCCCCCAGGGTCCTCGACGGTGGTGACATGGTCTGGGATGTCGACCAGCTGCTCGCCGTACGCAGCTGGGGGCGTGGGTACCAATACCTGGTGGACTGGGTTGGCTATGGGCCCGAGGACCGCAGCTGGGTTCCCCGGTCCTACCTGGCCGACCCCGCACTCCTGGAGGAGTTCTATCGGGCCCACCCCAACGCCATCGGACGGTCGCCCGGTGTCTCCCGTAGGAGGGGGGGTCCTGTTGTGGTGACACCGCCCCGAGCTGCCTCCCCGGCACGTTCAAGCCACTCCCCCAGCTCGGACGTGCCGGAAACATCCGAGCGCTCGGCTCGCGCTCTGAGGAGACGAGCGCTGCACTGCACCAGGTGTTTGCCATCATCCATCAGGCACACCTGTGGCAATCAGGCAGCCTTCTACAAGAAGCCTCCCAGAACGTCTCTCTGTGCTTCGACGTACTGAACCCTGCGGTAAAGTTCTGACAAGCCCTCCAGCGTTCCTTGCATTCTGTTTATTCCCCAGTGTCTTATCTTCGTGTCTCTGTTTCCTCCCAAGACTCTCCCTCCGCGATTTCCACGGCTCCCCGCGTCTCCCTCGTCCCCAGCGACCTTCATGTTTTCTCCCCGGACCTCTCCTGCGATCTCCCCCCTTGTCCCTCTATCTGGACCCCTCCCTTCGGACTCGACTTCCCGGATCTCGGACCTGGACTTTCTCGGACAACCCCTCTTGGATCACGGACTGGACTTTCTTGCCAGGTGCACGCACATTTTTTCAACACCTCCTGGTCATTTACATACCACACCACACATAGGCTAAAAACACTCACACATAGTTATACACGCAAACCACGGGACACCACACATAGTTTATTCACACATCCCACTAACAGAACGCCTTTTTCACCATACATTTCCCTCCAACAATAAAATGACCGGGCGGCATCTCGGTGGCCTTCTAAGGCTCGTAAAAATCAAATTAACAATCGAAAAAATAGCCAACATTAGTCCAACTCACCGAACAGCGGGCGACGTAGTTCTGCCGGACTCCGTCGAAAAGAGAGAATGGAGCTCCGCCTCTAAATATAAACTGGGAAATATGACACCACCTCCGGTAGATGGCACGCTCTCCGGAAAAGGCGGCCCCCCACGCCGTTGTCACGGGAAACGTGACGCGACATCCGGCAAACGAGCGCCCTCCCCATAGACGGAAAAAAACAGAAAGGGGGAGAAAAAAAAAAAAAAAAAGAAAAAAAGGGACAGTGTGTTTTTTCCAGAGACGGGTTAGGGTTAGAGTTATAGGACCGTGTGTCCGAGGAAAGTGACGTGTTGTTGACAAAATTGGAGTTTGGAGAGACTAGCTTGGTGACCTTCTTGGGCCAGATGGCGTAAGAGAGAGACCGAGTCACGGCTGCACTGCGTTGTGGTGGGGGCACAAAGCAGGAGGTCGTCGACGTACTGCCATAGGGTTGAGCCGCGCATCAGCGTAAGTGTGCTAAGGCTGTCTCGAAGCGCCGCGTTGTAGATCGTGGGGCTTTCACAATAGCCCTGACACAGCCTTGTCCATGTGTAAGGCCGACCGTCAAATAGGAACGCAAACCAGAACAGGGACGCTGAAGAAAGCGTTGGCAAGGTCCACAACGGTAAACCGCCGTGCAGAAGGGGGAACCTGAGACATAAGGGTGTAGGGATTGGGGACGCAGGGCGTGCGGGCCCTGACAGCTGCATTTACTGCCTGAAGGTCTTGAACGAACCTCCATTCAGTGGGCTGTCCGGGTGGGCGTATCTTCTTCGCGGGGAAGATGGGAGTGGAAACCGGGGAGGTGGGGCAAGGGACAATTATGCCCTTGACACGCAAGGCATTGAATACAGGGCAGATGCCATTAACCGCTTCCGGTTTCAAAGGGTACTGAGGTTGGTGGGGACGGAAGTCGGATTTCGGGGTAATGATGACGGGCTCACAATTACGTATGAGACCTACATCCTATTTCCCGTCAGCCCAAAGATGGGAGGGGATGTTGTGAAGCTGCGGAGCAAGTGCAGTGTGTGTGTGTGTGTATGGGCCTCAGTCACTGATGGTGAGGGGGCGGAAAGAGCCAACATTCGTGGCGTCACCGCAACGGTGGCGCTGACGTCTACCCGGTATAATTTTAGTGAGGGGTACCAGTCGCGTGAAGAGTCGGCGGGAAGCCAATCTGACGCCAGAGAAGCTTGTCGCGCGAGTGGACCCGTATCTGTCCACTGGGAACCCCGTGGTTTTACCAAGGAGACGTGCGGGACCGAGTCATCAACCGAAAACAACGCAGTTTGGTCGGTGTCTAATGTACACGTGACATGAGCGGTGCAGTGTAGGTTGTCCGTTGTCATGTAGGTCGATGCGTCCCCTGTTGTGGTGTGTGAGCAAGGGAGCAGAGCCACTGTGTGTATTGGGAGGCGGTAGGAGCCCACATGTAGACCCGTAGAGGGAGGGCGGGGTTATGTGTATGCAAAAAAATATTCGCTGCTGGTAACGAAGTGATGTACAGCCCTGATGAGGTGGAAACAACAGAGATGCCCAGTTGGATCATGCCATCTCTATCCAGCAAATTAAATGGGCAGTTATCAGAAATTAAAACAGGCAATTTTGTTGATGAGCTGTCATCCAGGCAAACAAGCGCACAGGAACGGATAATGGCTCCGTGACACACGTACCACTCGCAACAGTGGAGAGGACCGTTTGGCCGCTCCGTGTTAACCGTGGCCGGCCGATAGGCGGTTCTCACCACCGTTCGTGTGGCTCCCGTGTCTAACAAGAAAGGCAGCTCAGCATTTGCAAGACGCAAGGTTATCATTGGCAGTTTTCGGAAAGCTAGCTCATGAGATACATACTGTCCAACTGGGGAAGCTAACAGCAAAGCAGAGTCTTCATTGCAAATCAGTGTATTTGGTTGTGTCTGTGCATTCATACGACCTGATGTGGCAGCAGATGTGTCCAGGACCCCCACCTCCTCCTCCCGTGTCGCCTGTCAGTCCGAACCCCGGTATGAGCCTCCCCGTGGGGCCCACTGGTTGTGAGGTCCGTTGCTCCATCCTCGGCCTCTTCCGCGCCTTTGGTTGATGCCCTTGACGGAGTGGACAGTCTTCAGCCCAGTGACCGGGCTGGCCACATGTGAAGCAGCAGTCGTCACCCGGTTGGGGGCCGCTGGGCTGGGCGTGTTGTCACGGGTTCTGACATCGTGAACGGTCCCCGGGTCTGTCCTGTTGCACAGGTTAGTAGGGTGAAGGAAGCCGCTGCGGCACCATGGAGGAGAGAGAGAGAGGTGCGATGTTTGTCCTGAGCCTGACTTGCCTTCTGTTCTTCTTCCTTTTTCTGCATTTGATCGTGGGCATGATCAGCATGTCTCAGCAAGTCTTCCAGTCGTCTCTTTCCGTATCCTACGCAGTGTGTTTCTATGGCTTTCCTAACTCCGTCCTGCAGGCCGACCAGGAAATGTTTGCAGAGGTGAGTGTTGTGGTTACACCGCCCCGAGCTGCCTCCCCGGCACGTTCAAGCCACTCCCCCAGCTCGGACGTGCCGGAAACATCCCAGCGCTCGGCTCGCGCTCTGAGGAGACGAGCGCTGCACTGCACCAGGTGTTTGCCATCATCCATCAGGCACACCTGTGGAAATCAGGCAGCCTTCTACAAGAAGCCTCCCAGAACGTCTCTCTGTGCTTCGACGTACTGAACCCTGAGGTAAAGTTCTGACAAGCCCTCCAGCGTTCCTTGCATTCTGTTTATTCCCCAGTGTCTTATCTTCGTGTCTCTGTTTCCTCCCAAGACTCTCCCTCCGCGATTTCCGCATCTCCCTCATCCCCAGCGACCTTCACGTTTTCTCCCCGGACCTCTCCTGCGATCTCCCCCCTTGTCCCTCTATCTGGACCCCTCCCTTCGGACTCGACTTCCCGGATCTCGGACCTGGACTTTCTCGGACAACCCCTCTTGGATCACGGACTGGACTTTCTTGCCAGGTGCACGCACATTTTTTCAACACCTCCTGGTCATTTACATACCACACCACACATAGGCTAAAAACACTCACACATAGTTATACACGCAAACCACGGGACACCACACATAGTTTATTCACACATCCCACTAACAGAACGCCTTTTTCACCATACATTTCCCTCCCACAATAAAACCCCCCTTTGTAGATTTAGAAGTCATCTCGTGTCTGTCTGTCTTGGGTTTCGCCACACGGGTCAGGTTCTGGTGCGCGAGCACAACAGAACGTCGGAGCCATTATGGACCCAGGCAAACCCAAGGAGCGGACGGTCCCTGTGACGCCCCAGAGCCCCGTCCCCCTAGAGGCAGTAGTAAGAAGTCACAGTTGCCAACTTGCCTCTCTCCGCTCAGAGCTTACTACTGCCTTCACCCGTGTCACCGGAGAGGTCAGCGATCTTCAGTCCGGCTCCCAGGCCGCGACGAGCGCGTTAGATGCCCTCACCGCGCAGATCCCTGCACTCTCCACAGCGGTCTCCAGGATGAGTGACCACCCTGCCCTGGCCTCGGTCTCTGCCCCCAGCTCGGCCTTCTGTTTCCCCGTTCCTGGTCCCGACGTTCCCCCTCCTCCGAGTCAACCCCCACTGGACCCCTGGTGCGAGCCTAACCTCCCCTGCCCGAAGGCCTTCGGTGGGGAGTTCGAGCTGTGCAGGGGTTTCCTTGGTCAGTGTGAGCTCCTGTTCAAACACCAGCCAGCCAGGTATAGGACAGGAGAGACCAAGGTAGCCCTTGTCATGTCCCTCCTCACCGGCCAAGCCCTCAGCTGGGCCATAGCGGCGGTAGGCCATACCGAGCAGCTCGCCTCGGACTATTGTGCCTTCCGCCGCGAGTTTAATCTGGTGTTCGACCACCCAGCTGACGGGCAGGACGCTGCCGGCCGCCTCCATTCCATCCAACAGGGAGCCAGGTCGGTGGCAGATTATTCCTTGGAGGTAAGGATACTCGCGGCAGACAGTGGGTGGGATGACACTGCGCTCAAGTGCGCGTACAGGAGGGGGCTGAGCGACCCCATCAAAGATCTCATCGTTCGGGACCGCCCTGCCTTCTTCAACGAGCTCGTCACCCTCGCCCTCCAGATGGACGAACGGCTGCAGGAGCGGCGCCAGGAACGCGCCCCTCGCGCTGGCCCCTCCCATAGACCAACCCCCGTCCGTTCTACCGGTGCCTTCCCTTGGTCAGCGTCCCGTGGGCTCTCTCCACCCTCACACTCCCCCTCGCAACCCTGGGTGGCTTCTGGATCCAGGCCGGAGGAGGAGCCCATGCAGTTGGGTCGGTCACGGCTCCCGCTGGAGGTTAGGGAGCAGAGGATGCGTGGCCACCTCTGCCTCTACTGCGGGAGGTCGGGCCACTACATCAAGGCCTGCCCGACTCGCCCAAAAAGGCCCGGCTCACTAGTGAGGGGTGTCCTAGTGAGCCTGACGACCCTTCCTCAGCCCCAGCCCAAGAAGGAGCACAACCACCTTTTTCCGGTCACTCTCACCTGGGGTAACGACTCACTGTCTGTTGGTGCACTCCTGGATTCGGGGGCGGACGAGTGTTTGATGGACATCTCGCTGGCCCGGCAGGCCGGCATTCCACTCGTCCCCCTAGACACACCCCTCACAGCCCAAGCCCTAGATGGTCGTTCACTTGGTAAGATCACACATAGCACTGCTTCCCTCACCCTCACCCTTTCGGGTAATCACGTGGAAGCTATCCGTTTCTTGGTTTTGCACGCCCCCACAGCGCCCCTGGTGTTAGGAAGACCGTGGTTGGAACGGCACGATCCCTACATCTCTTGGTCTACTGGGCGGATTTTGGGTTGGAGCGTTGCGTGTCATGCCAACTGCCTTCGCTCCGCCCACTCCCCGTCCAGCGGCCTCAGACCCGTGCCTCCTCCCACGGATCTCACTGGTGTTCCTCCCATTTATCACGATTTAGCCCCTGTATTTATTTAGTAAAGACAGTGCAACCCAGCCACTGAGGATGCACAAGCCAGTGCATCCTTAGTGCCGGTCCCAAGCCCGGACAAATGGGGAGGGTTGCGTCAGGAAGGGCATCCGGCGTAAAATCTTTGCCAAATCAAATATGCGGATCATAAATAAGACTTACATACCGGATCGGTCGAGGCCCGGGTTACCAACGACCGCCACCGGTACTGTTAACCAGCAGGGTGTCGGTGGAAACTATGCTACTGTTGGGCGAAGGAGAAGGAGAGGAGGAAAGCATGTCCAGAGGCAGCTAGAGAGGAGGAAGGGTAGGCATGTGGAGGTGAGAGTTGGAACTTTGAATGTTGGCACTATGACTGGTAAAGGGAGAGAGCTGGCTGACATGATGGAAAGAAGAAAGGTAGGCATACTGTGTGTGCAAGAGACCAGGTGGAAGGGGAGTAAGGCCAGGAGTATCGGAGGTGGGTTCAAACTCTTCTACCATGGTGTGAATGGGAGGAGAAATGGGGTAGGGGTAATTCTGAAGGAAGAGTATGTCAAGAGCGTGCTGGAGGTGAAGAGAGTGTCAGACAGAGTGATGAGTATGAAGCTGGAAATTGAAGGTTTATTGCTGAATGTTATCAGCGTATATGCCCCGCAAGTTGGGTGTGAGATGGATGAAAAAGAAGAATTCTGGAATGAGTTGGACGACATGGTGGAGAGGGTACCCAAGGAGGAGAGAGTGGTGATTGGAGCGGACTTCAATGGACATGTTGGTGAAGGGAACAGAGGTGATGAGGAGGTGATGGGAAAGTATGGAGTCAAGAAGAGAAATGTGGAAGGACAGATGGTGGTCGATTTTGCGAAAAGGATGGAAATGGCTGTGGTGAATACATATTTCAAGAAGAGGGAGGAACACAGGGTGACGTACAAGAGTGGAGGGAAGTGCACACAGGTGGACTATATCTTATGTAGAAGGCACCATCTAAAAGGGATTGGAGACTGCAAGGTGGTGACAGGGGAGAGCGTAGCCAGGCAGCATCGGATGGTGGTCTGTAGGATGACTTTGGAGACCAAGAAGAGGAAGCGAGTGAAGACACAGCCGAAGATCAAATGGTGGAAGTTGAAGAAGGAAGACTGTTGTGTGGAGTTCAGGCAGGAGTTAAGACAGGCACTGGGTGGTAGTGAAGAGTTGCCAGATGGCTGGAAAACCACTGCAGAAAGAGTGAGGGAGACAGCTAGGAAGGTACTTGGTGTGTCATCAGGACAGAGAAAGGAAGACAAGGAGACTTGGTGGTGGGATGAGGAAGTACAGCAAATTATACAGAGGAAAAGGTTGGCAAAGAAGAAGTGGGATAGTCAGAGAGATGAAGAAAGTAGACAGGAGTACAAGGAGATGCAGCGTAAAGCAAAGAGAGAGGTGGCAAAGGCAAAGGAAAAGGCGTATGGTGAGTTGTATGACAGATTAGACACTAAGGAAGGAGAAAAGGACTTGTACCGATTGGCTAGACAGAGGGACCAAGCTGCAAAGGATGTGCAGCAAGTTAGGGCGATCAAGGATAGAGATGGAAATGTGCTGACAAGCGAGGAGAGTGTGCTAAGAAGGTGGAAGGAATACTTTGAGGGGCTGATGAATGAAGAAAATGAGAGAGAGAGAAGGTTGGATGATGTAGGGATAGTGAATCAGGAAGTTCAGCGGATTAGCAAGGAGGAAGTGAGGGCAGCTATGAAGAGGATGAAGAATGGAAAGGCAGTTGGTCCTGATGACATACCTGTGGAGGCATGGAGATGTTTAGGAGAGATGGCAGTGGACTTTCTAACTAGATTGTTTAACACAATCCTGGAAAGTGAGAGGATGCCTGAGGAGTGGAGAAGAAGCATACTGGTACCGATTTTCAAGAACAAGGGCGATGTGCAGAACTGTAACAACTACAGAGGTATAAAGTTGATCAGCCACAGCATGAAGATTTGGGAAAGAGTAATAGAAGCTAGGTTAAGAGGAGAGGTGACGATCAGCGAGCAGCAGTATGGTTTCATGCCACGAAAGAGCACCACAGATGCGATGTTTGCTTTGAGAATGTTGATTGAGAAGTATAGAGAAGGCCAGAAAGAGTTGCATTGTGTCTTTGTAGATTTAGAGAAAGCTTATGACAGAGTACCGAGAGAGGAGGTGTGGTATTGTATGAGGAAGTCAGGAGTTGCAGAGAAGTATGTAGGAGTGGTGCAGGATACGTATGAGGGAAGTGTGACAATGGTGAGGTGTGCGGTTGGAATGACGGATGGGTTCAAGGTGGAGGTGGGATTACATCAAGGATCGGCTCTTAGCCCTTTCTTGTTTGCAATGGTGATGGACAGGTTGACGGACAAGATCAGGCAGGAGTCTCCATGGACGATGATGTTCGCGGATGACATTGTGATCTGTAGTGAGAGTAGGGTGCAGGTTGAGGAGAGCCTGGAGAGGTGGAGGTATGCACTAGAGAGAAGAGGAATGAAAGTCAGTAGGAGCAAGACGGAATACCTATGCGTGAATGAGAGAGAGGACAGTGGAATGGTCAGGATGCAAGGAGTGGAGGTGACAAAGACATCTGAGTTTAAATACTTGGGGTCAACTGTCCAAAGTAACGGGGAGTGCAGTAGAGAGGTGAAAAAGAGAGTGCAGGCAGGTTGGAGTGGGTGGAGAAGTGTGTCAGGAGTGATTTGCGACAGAAGGGTACCAGCAAGAGTTAAAGGGAAAGTTTACAAGATGGTTGTGAGACCAGCTATGTTATATGGTTTGGAGACAGTGGCACTGACGAAAAGACAGGAGGCGGAGCTGGAGGTGGCAGAGTTGAAGATGCTAAGATTTTCACTGGGAGTAACGAAGAAGGACAGGATTAGGAACGATTATATTAGAGGGACCGCTCAGGTTGGACGGTTTGGAGACAAAGCAAGAGAGGCAAGATTGAGATGGCTTGGACATGTGTGGAGGAGAGATGCTGAGTATATTGGGAGAAGGATGCTGAATATGGAGCTGCCAGGGAAGAGGAGAAGAGGAAGGCCAAAGAGGAGGTTTATGGATGTGGTGAGGGAAGACATGCAGGTGGCTGGTGTGACAGAGGAAGACGCAGAAGACAGGAAGAAATGGAAACGGATGATCCGCTGTGGCGACCCCTAACGGGAGCAGCCGAAAGTAGTAGTAGATTTAGTAAAGACAGTGCACTTTCCCTCCCCCCTCACCGTCCCTATGATTGTGCCATTGATCTCTTTCCCGGGGCCGCCCTTCCCACCGGTCGGTTGCATAACCTCTCCGTCCCGGAGAAGGAGGCTATGCGCAATTATATCACAGAGTCCCTGGCCTCAGGAATCATAAGGCCCTCGTCTTCCCCGGTGGCAGCGGACTTCTTTTTTGTGGCAAAGAAGGAGGGCAGCCTGAGGCCTTACATAGATTATCGAATGCTACATAACATCACGGTGAAAAATAAATATCCACTCCCCCTTATGAGTTCCACGTTCGAGCTACTCACTCACGCCACGGTGTTCACGAAGCTGGACCTGCGCAGCGCGTACCACCTGGTGCGCATCCGGGAAGGGGATGAATGGAAGACGGCCTTCAACACCCACCTAAGGCATTTCGAATACCTCGTTATGCCCTTCGGCCTCACCAACGCCCCGGCCGTCTTCCAGGCGTTGGTCAACGACGTGCTCCGGGACATGCTGAACACGTTCGCGGTGGTGTACCTGGATGACATCCTCGTGTTCTCCAGGACTGAGGAGGAACACCACCAGCATGTCCGCCTGGTCCTCCAACGGCTGCTGGAGAACAGGCTCTTCGTGAAAGCCGAGAAGTGCGTGTTCCACTCCGCCTCCGTGGAGTTCCTTGGCCACATCGTGGAGAAGGGGCTCGTCCGCACTGACCCCAGGAAGACCCGAGCGGTGGAGGAGTGGGCACGGCCCACTAACAGGACGCAACTCCAGCGCTTCCTGGGGTTTGCAAACTTCTACCGGCGCTTCATCAGGGGGTTCAGCCGTGTGGCCGCCCCCCTCACTGCACTCACCTCCAACCTCCGCCCCTTCTCCTGGACCACGGAGGCAGAAGCCGCCTTTTGGCCCTGAAGAGGCTGTTCACAACGGCTCCGGTGCTCGCCCACCCGGACCCGTGCAGGCAGTTCATCGTGGAGGTGGACGCATCGGACACGGGCATCGGAGCCGTCCTCTCCCAGCGGTCGGAGGAGGACCAGAAGATCCACCCGTGCGCCTTCTTCTCCCGGCGTTTCAGTCCTGCGGAGAAGAATTACGACATCGGCAACAGGGAGTTGCTGGCCGTCCACGCCGCCCTAGAGGAGTGGAGACACTGGCTGGAGGGAGCAGGGCAGCCGTTCATCGTATGGTCCGATCACAAGAACCTGACCTACGTGCGGACGGCTAAGAGGCTCAACCCCAGGCAGGCGCGCTGGGCTCTCTTCTTCAGCCGGTTCGACTTCACCCTCACCTACCGCCCGGGCACCAAGAACGTCAGGGCAGACGCCCTCTCCCGTCTGTTTCCCGAGGGGTCCCCTGACGCCCCAGACACCATCCTTCCCCCGGCCCGGGTGGTGGGTGTCGTCACCTGGGCCATCGGTGGTGAGAAGGGCCCAGCGCGCCCAACCCGACCCACGCAATGGACCCCGGAACCGGCTATTTGTGCCTCCCTGTGTCCGGCCCCAGGTGCTGGAGTGGGGCCACTCCAGCCATCTTGCTTGCCACCCCGGTGTCTACCGAACGGCGGCCTTCATCCGCAGGGGTTTCTGGTGGCCCACCATGGAGGCAGACACCAGAGAATTCGTGGCAGCCTGCACCACCTGCGCCCGCAGCAAGGCTCTCCATCGCCCTCCAGCAGGTCTCCTGCGCCCCCTTCCTGTCCCCGGCCGACCTTGGTCCCACATTGCCTTGGACTTTGTAACTGGCCTCCCCGTGTCGCAAGGCAATGACACCATTCTGACCATTGTCGACCGGTTTTCCAAGGCCGTCCCCTTTGTTGCCCTCACCAAACTCCCCTCTGCAGCCGAGACGGCGGACCTTCTCGTCTCCCACTTCGTCCGACCCCATGGGATTCCCCTGGACATTGTCTCTGACCGTGGTCCCCAGTTCACTTCGAAGGTATGGCAGGCCTTCTGTAAGGGGATTGGGGCCACGGTCAGCCTCTCCTCCGGGTATCACCCCCAGACCAATGGGCAGGCAGAGCGGGCCAATCAAGCCCTGGAGGCGGCTTTGCGTTGCGTTACCACCAGCAACCCCGCCTCCTGGAGCAAGTACCTGCCCTGGGTGGAGTACTCGTTCAACTCCATGGAGAGTTCGGCTACCGGTTTGTCCCCCTTCGAGTGTTCTCTTGGCTATCAACCTCCTCTGTTCCCCCATCAGGAGTTGGAGGTGGCGGTCCCGTCCACGAAGGCCCATCTCGTTTGGAAGACCGCCCGGGCCGCTCTGTTGCGAGCTACAGAGCGGGCCCGGCGCAGCGCCAACCGGCGGAGAGTGCCGGCTCCAGCTTATCGACCTGGCCAGAAGGTATGGCTCCTGGCCCGGGACCTGCCCTTCCCTACCATCAACCGGAAGCTGGCTCCCCGCTACGTCGGTCCCTACACCATCGACCGCATCGTCAACCCTTCGGCGGTGCGTCTCCATCTCCCTACCTCACTCAAGATCCATCCCGTCTTCCATGTCTCGCGCCTCAAACCGGTAGCCACCAGCCCCCTGTCTCCCCCTGTCCAAGCTCCTCCACCCCCCAGGATCCTCGACGGTGGTGACATGGTCTGGGATGTCGACCAGCTGCTCGCCGTACGCCGCCGGGGGCGTGGGTACCAATACCTGGTGGACTGGGTTGGCTATGGGCCCGAGGACCGCAGCTGGGTTCCCCGGTCCTACCTGGCCGACCCCGCACTCCTGGAGGAGTTCTATCGGGCCCACCCCAACGCCATCGGACGGTCGCCCGGTGTCTCCCGTAGGAGGGGGGGTCCTGTTGTGGTTACACCGCCCCGAGCTGCCTCCCCGGCACGTTCAAGCCACTCCCCCAGCTCGGACGTGCCGGAAACATCCCGAGCGCTGCACTGCACCAGGTGTTTGCCATCATCCATCAGGCACACCTGTGGCAATCAGGCAGCCTTCTACAAGAAGCCTCCCAGAACGTCTCTCTGTGCTTCGACGTACTGAACCCTGCGGTAAAGTTCTGACAAGCCCTCCAGCGTTCCTTGCATTCTGTTTATTCCCCAGTGTCTTACCTTCCTGTCTCTGTTTCCTCCCAAGACTCTCCCTCCGTGATTTCCACGGCTCCCCGCGTCTCCCTCGTCCCCAGCGACCTTCACGTTTTCTCCCCGGACCTCTCCTGCGATCTCCCCCCTTGTCCCTCTATCTGGAACCCTCCTTTCGGACTCGACTTCCCGGATCTCGGACCTGGACTTTCTCGGACAACCCCTCTTGGATCACGGACTGGACTTTCTTGCCAGGTGCACGCACATTTTTTCAACACCTCCTGGTCATTTACATACCGCACCACACATAGGCTAAAAACACTCACGCATAGTTATACACGCAAACCACGGGACACCACACATAGTTTATTCACACATCCCACTAACAGAACGCCTTTTTCACCATACATTTCCCTCCAACAATAAAATGACCGGGCGGCATCTCGGTGGCCTTCTAAGGCTCGTAAAAATCAAATTAACAATCAAAAAAAAAAGCCAACATTAGTCCAACTCACCGAACAGCGGGCGACGTAGTTCTGCCGGACTCCGTCGAAAAGAGAGAATGGAGCTCCGCCTCTAAATATAAACTGGGAAATATGACACCACCTCCGGTAGATGGCACGCTCTCCGGAAAAGGCGGCCCCCCACGCCGTTGTCACGGGAAACGTGACGCGACATCCGGCAAACGAGCGCCCTCCCCATAGACGGAAAAACAACAGAAAGGGGGAGAAAAAAAGAAAAAAAAAAGAAAAAAAGGGACAGTGTGTTTTTTCCAGAGACGGGTTAGGGTTAGAGTTATAGGACCGTGTGTCCGAGGAAAGTGACGTGTTGTTGACAAAATTGGAGTTTGGAGAGACTAGCTTGGTGACCTTCTTGGGCCAGATGGCGTAAGAGAGAGACCGAGTCACGGCTGCACTGCGTTGTGGTGGGGGCACAAAGCAGGAGGTCGTCGACGTACTGCCATAGGGTTGAGCCGCGCGTCAGCGTAAGTGTGCTAAGGCTGTCTCGAAGCGCCGCGTTGTAGATCGTGGGGCTTTCACAATAGCCCTGACACAGCCTTGTCCATGTGTAAGGCCGACCGTCAAATAGGAACGCAAACCAGAACAGGGACGCTGAAGAAAGCGTTGGCAAGGTCCACAACGGTAAACCGCCGTGCAGAAGGGGGAACCTGAGACATAAGGGTGTAGGGATTGGGGACGCAGGGCGTGCGGGCCCTGACAGCTGCATTTACTGCCTGAAGGTCTTGAACGAACCTCCATTCAGTGGGCTGTCCGGGTGGGCGTATCTTCTTCGCGGGGAAGATGGGAGTGGAAACCGGGGAGGTGGGGCAAGGGACAATTATGCCCTTGACACGCAAGGCATTGAATACAGGGCAGATGCCATTAACCGCTTCCGGTTTCAAAGGGTACTGAGGTTGGTGGGGACGGAAGTCGGATTTCGGGGTAATGATGACGGGCTCACAATTACGTATGAGACCTACATCCTATTTCCCGTCAGCCCAAAGATGGGAGGGGATGTTGTGAAGCTGCGGAGCAAGTGCAGTGTGTGTGTGTGTGTGTGTGTGTGTGTGTGTGTGTGTGTGTGTGTGTGTGTGTGTGTATGGGCCTCAGTCACTGACGGTGAGGGGGCGGAAAGAGCCAACATTCGTGGCGTCACCGCAACGGTGGCGCCACGAATGTGAGGGGGACCAGTCGCGTGAAGAGTCGGCGGGAAGCCAATCTGACGCCAGAGAAGCTTGTCGCGCGAGTGGACCCGTATCTGTCCACTGGGAACCCCGTGGTTTTACCAAGGAGACGTGCGGGACCGAGTCATCAACCGAAAACAACGCAGTTTGGTCGGTGTCTAATGTACACGTGACATGAGCGGTGCAGTGTAGGTTGTCCGCTGTCATGTAGGTCGATGCGTCCCCTGTTGTGGTGTGTGAGCAAGGGAGCAGAGCCACTGTGTGTATTGGGAGGCGGTAGGAGCCCACATGTAGACCCGTAGAGGGAGGGCGGGGTTATGTGTATGCAAAAAAATATTCGCTGCTGGTAACGAAGTGATGTACAGCCCTGATGAGGTGGAAACAACAGAGATGCCCAGTTGGATCATGCCATCTCTATCCAGCAAATTAAATGGGCAGTTATCAGAAATTAAAACAGGCAATTTTGTTGATGAGCTGTCATCCAGGCAAACAAGCGCACAGGAACGGATAATGGCTCCGTGACACACGTACCACTCGCAACAGTGGAGAGGACCGTTTGGCCGCTCCGTGTTAACCGTGGCCGGCCGATAGGCGGTTCTCACCACCGTTCGTGTGGCTCCAGTGTCTAACAAGAAAGGCAGCCCAGCATTTGCAAGATGCAAGGTTATCATTGGCAGTTTTCGGAAAGCTAGCTCATGAGATACATACTGTCCAACTGGGGAAGCTAACAGCAAAGCAGAGTCTTCATTGCAAATCAGTGTATTTGGTTGTGTCTGTGCATTCATACGACCTGATGTGGCAGCAGATGTGTCCAGGACCCCCCCCTCCTCCTCCCATGTCGCCTGTCAGTCCGAACCCCGGTATGAGCCTCCCCGTGGGGCCCACTGGTTGTGAGGTCCGTTGCTCCATCCTCGGCCTCTTCCGCGCCTTTGGTTGATGCCCTTCACGGAGTGGACAGGGTTCAGCCCAGTGACCAGGCTGGCCACATGTGAAGCAGCAGTCGTCACCCGGTTGGGGGCCGCTGGGCTGGGCGTGTTGTCACGGGTTCTGACATCGTGAACGGTCCCCGGGTCTGTCCTGTTGCACAGGTTAGTAGGGTGAAGGAAGCCGCTGCAGCGCCATGGAGGAGAGAGAGAGAGGTGCGATGTTTGTCCTGAGCCTGCCTTGCCTTCTGTTCTTCTTCCTTTTTCTGCATTTGATCGTGGGCATGATCAGCATGTCTCAGCAAGTCTTCCAGTCGTCTCTTTCCGTATCCTACGCAGTGTGTTTCTATGGCTTTCCTAACTCCGTCCTGCAGGCCGGCCAGGAAATGTTTGCAGAGGTGAGTTTCCCATTGGCCTCTCGCCGTGGACGGGGGAGAGAGAACTGGTGGCGGTTGGGGTGTTGGTGGTGGTGGTGGTGTCAGACGGGGTGTCGGTGGTGGTCCCAGGATCGGTCTCATGGCGCCGCGTTGTTGGACAGGTTGTTGGACGCACCCGGAGTCGTCAGAGGGGTGTCCCAGAGACATCGCTATGAGCTGCGGATATAAGGAAGACAAAAGGAGAGAGAGAGGCTGGCTGCCATGTGAGTATGGCGGAGGGGTGGATGTCAGAGATGGATTAGGAGAGGTGTGTGAGAACGGGTCTTTGGTTGATACGTGAGCTGTCGTATCTCTGTCTTTGTCCGAGTCGTCGCTGCGCGTCATAGTCCTCTGTAGCCTTTTTCTTTCCCTACTTTCACACTCTTTCTCCCACATTCCCAAAATTCTTTCTTGCTCTGCCATATACTCTAACCATGTTGTAGGAATCTTTTTCCTTTCTAAGACCTTCGCTTTTCCCTTTTCCATGGACTGTCGGACTTTCATTAGTTTATTCTTGCTCAAAGTTCCTTCAACAGGAAACCCATGATCCTGCATCCAGTTTAAAATATATTTTACCGAGTCTTCACCATATTTCCTTATCACTCATTATCTGATAGATCGGACCCTCCATATCTATCGGGGGCGGTTTACTGCCCTTTTTTCCCTTTTATTTTCTTTTTTTCCCCTCAAAATTCACTTGATCCTACCAAATGACCACTTCTATTAGTGCGAGACCGAGGGTGAACAGCCGCTTAATTGTCAGTGCACGACCTCATCTGGTTTCAATAGTACGCGTTTTAAATGATCATTTTATCCTTTAAAGAATTCTGCTTACCCGTGCGATGAATCTCCCAGGGTTTTGCTGAGGGATCTCAGCGACACCGAACAAACGGACCACCCGCCTCTCCCTTTCTTCTTCTCAAACCTGGTGAGGTTATTGGGAGATCGGTGACTATGTTCTTGTCCCGAGATGATCAGTCAGCCGGTTGTCCGTCTGGCGGGGCGACGTGAGATCCCGCTTCTGACACCAAATTGTTGTGGATTTTCCTTTATCCTTTTAATGGGCTCTTGCCCCAGCAACCTCTGGGGAGAATAATCATCGGACAAATATTGAAGCAAACAGAGAATCTTTAATGCATCTGCAGATGGAGAGACATAAGGCCACACAGAGGTTCGTCTGTGAGGATATGCTCTGCCTCTGAGCTGGAGATAGTGGTTTTTTATACAACAGTCCGTCGCGTCATACACTATGTTTCCTGCGTCAACTAAGGTGTAATCTTACAAAGGAATGAAGGAAACATCTACGTTAATCACGTTCTGTGCCTCGTGAGTGTCTGTACGCCTGTTGCACTTGTCTTTTGCTGTACCTGGCCGTTCCTGGGATGCGGCAATGGGGAGGCAAGCATAGTAACAGTTGCTATGTGGCCCCATGGAAGGTACGCATGAGAACAATGGTTATGTGTGTCTGCAGTGAGTGAGAAGTTTCATACACACAGACAAGTGGAAAACTACAGAGTACATACGGAGTGCATATGGAGAACATTTTGTACTCCACATACATCACCAACATCCTGCTCAGCTCTCCCCTTCTCAGCCTCCTCCTGCTCAGCTGCACCACTCTCCTCTCAGAGCCTCACCGCAGCCACATCGTCATGACACGACTGGTACGAATGACATTGCGAGGTACTTGGTGCGCCGAGAGCTTGTGAATTCCGGTCTCATCCAGTTCAACGAGCGCCCAGAAAATTATTGGGCATGGAAGTCCTCTTTCTTCAACGCCATTGAAGGACTGAACTTAACTGCCAGCAAGGAGCTCGACCTCTTGACAAAGTCGTTAGGAAAAGAGTTCTCAGAGCACGTTACAAGGATTCGCTATGTGCACGTCGCCGACCCTGTAGTGGGCCTACAACATGTCTGGGAACGCCTAGAAGAGTGCTCCCCTGAAGTGATCGAGAGAGCGCTCTTCGAGAGGATAGAGAACTTTCCAAAAATCTCTCAGAAAGACCCCGTAAAGTTGAGGGAACTGGGAGACCTGCTGATGGAGTTAGACTCTGCTAAGTGTGAGGGCTACCTGCCGGGGCTCTCGTACCTGGACACCGCCAGGGGTGTCAACCCGATCGTTGAGAAGCTGCCACACAGTCTACAAGAGAGGTGGATAACTAAGGGTTCCCAGTACAAAGAGCAGCACCATGCCCCCCCCCATTCACCTTCTTCGCAGACTTCCTCTGCAGCGAGGCACACAGAAGAAACGACCCCAGCTTTACTCTCCCTTCAGCTCCCTCGAAAACGTCCAGCAAGTCCTCCACAGGGTTCTCAAAACATGAGCGATCAGAAAAGGAATCAAGACACGCCAAAACGAATGTCTCCACCCACAAGACAGAGGTCTCAACAAACCGCTCAGCTTCTCAGTCACGCAGTTCGAGCAGCATGCCTGGCGACAAAGGGAAACAATGTCCCATCCATCAGAAGCGCCATCCTCTAAAGAAATGTCGGGGTTTTCGAAGCAAGTCTCTTGAGGAGCGCAAAGCCTTTCTGAAAGAGAATGGTGCCTGCTACAGGTGTTGCTCCTCCACAACTCACTTGGCGAAGAACTGTAAGGCAACTTTGAAGTGCAGCGAATGTGAGAGCGATGACCACATAGCGGCGCTCCACCCTGGACCTCCTCCACGGGACAAAAAAGACAAGGACCCCACCTCAGAGCATGGCGGGGAGAGTGAAGAGGAGGCGCCTCCACCAGCAGTCACCTCTAAATGCACAGCACACCCAGACAGAGCTAGTAACGTCTACATCGTCCTGGACGACCAGAGCAACAGATCTCTGGCGAGGTCTGATTTCTTCCACCTCATCCAAATCAGAGGTTCAGACTCACTGTACACCCTGCGTACATGTGCAGGTGTCACCGAGACATCTGGAAGAAGAGCCACAGGGTTCTTGGCGGAGTCGTTGGATGGAAAAAAACAAGTGTGCTGCTTCCAACACTCATTGAGTGCAACCATATGCCTGACGATCGGTCAGAAATCCCGACCCCAGAAGCTGCACAGCACCACAGCCACCTGAAGTCCATCGCTCGCAGAATCCCTCGCCTGGACCCTGAAGCCCAGATCCTGATACTTCTGGGACGCCACATCCTTCAGGTCCACAAAGTCAGGGAGCAACGCAATGGTCCTCCCAGCGCCCCCTATGCCCAACGTCTAGACCTGGGTTGGGTGGTTATACGGGACGTGTGCCTGGGTTCAGCCCACAAGCCAGCAGCTGTGACTTCCTATCGCACCAGCGTGCTCGAAAACGGAAGGCCGTCTCTCCTCACTCCGTGCCCCAACCGTCTCCAGGTCAAGGAAAGGTTCCTCCTTACAGCATCAAACATGACACCCCAGTCCCTGATGACGACAAAGTGGGGCTTTCCATCGAAGATCGTCTGTTCCTGGAGTTCATGGACAGAGAGATGGTGATGGACGACACCAACAGCTGGGTGGTGCCTCTCCCATTCCGATCCCCTCGTCGACGGCTCCCGAACAATCGAGACCAAGCTCTCAGCAGACTTACCTCTCCCCGCCGCACCCTGGAAAGAAAGCCTAAGATGAAAGCCGACTTCGTCAAACCTTCATGCAAAACATCTTGTATTTATTTATGTATTTGTATTATATAATACAGACAAGAAGGAAAAAGGCAGAGACAAACATTGAAAAAGTCAATTTCTGTTAATGTGTTTTACATGTTATGCATTGCATTTCAAATAAAAGTCCAAAAGTAAGACTAAGGTCCATTTTTGGTATTTTTGGTACTCACTATAGGGGGCTGTTTTACTCCAGAAACATACATATATACTGTTTATGTGTATGTGTATTTGTATATGTATATGTTGAGGAGCTGCTGTATCAAAATTAGTTGTCTTCCTCCAGAACTTAGTAAATTTGTCCATACATAGGTTCAGGGATAAAGTCTGCTTTTCTATGTTATATATTCATTTTATGATTCCAATCCATTCCTCTTTGCTGTAGCTCAGCATTTAAATAATTTTTCTTAGATTTGTTGGTTTAGTCAGTGTTTCCTCTACCCAAAATGTGTTATGCTTTTCTTTCACAAATGTGGGAATGATGGTCCAAAATTGCGTTAAAATGTACAAAACAGTGAAATTTATCTTGCCTGGCCGGCCAGCACTCTAGATGCTCAGCACCCAAAAGCTCTGATCCTAGAATCGCCTCTGGTCAGCGCCAATCTTGTTATACGCAGCAAAAGACTGTGGCTGACTAGATAGCTATATCAGATGGCATAATTTTCTTGAATTATTAATTGATTATTAGCATTACACAATGTGTGAATTAATGTAATGTTTGATTTTGCAGTTTGGATGAGAAAAAACCCCGCAAGTTGGGTGTGAGATGGATGAAAAAGAAGAATTCTGGAATGAGTTGGACGACATGGTGGAGAGGGTACCCAAGGAGGAGAGAGTGGTGATTGGAGCGGACTTCAATGGACATGTTGGTGAAGGGAACAGAGGTGATGAGGAGGTGATGGGAAAGTATGGAGTCAAGAAGAGAAATGTGGAAGGACAGATGGTGGTCGATTTTGCGAAAAGGATGGAAATGGCTGTGGTGAATACATATTTCAAGAAGAGGGAGGAACACAGGGTGACGTACAAGAGTGGAGGAAAGTGCACACAGGTGGACTATATCTTATGTAGAAAGCACCATCTAAAAGGGATTGGAGACTGCAAGGTGGTGACAGGGGAGAGCGTAGCCAGGCAGCATCGGATGGTGGTCTGTAGGATGACTTTGGAGACCAAGAAGAGGAAGCGAGTGAAGACACAGCCGAAGATCAAATGGTGGAAGTTGAAGAAGGAAGACTGTTGTGTGGAGTTCAGGCAGGAGTTAAGACAGGCACTGGGTGGTAGTGAAGAGTTGCCAGATGGCTGGAAAACCACTGCAGAAATAGTGAGGGAGACAGCTAGGAAGGTACTTGGTGTGTCATCAGGACAGAGGAAGGAAGACAAGGAGACTTGGTGGTGGAATGAGGAAGTACAGCAAATTATACAGAGGAAAAGGTTGGCAAAGAAGAAGTGGGATAGTCAGAGAGATGAAGAAAGTAGACAGGAGTACAAGGAGATGCAGCGTAAAGCAAAGAGAGAGGTGGCAAAGGCAAAGGAAAAGGCGTATGGTGAGTTGTATGACAGATTAGACACTAAGGAAGGAGAAAAGGACTTGTACCGATTGGCTAGACAGAGGGACCAAGCTGCAAAGGATGTGCAGCAAGTTAGGGCGATCAAGGATAGAGATGGAAATGTGCTGACAAGCGAGGAGAGTGTGCTAAGAAGGTGGAAGGAATACTTTGAGGGACTGATGAATGAAGAAAATGAGAGAGAGAGAAGGTTGGATGATGTAGGGATTGTGAATCAGGAAGTTCAGCGGATTAGCAAGGAGGAAGTGAGGGCAGCTATGAAGAGGATGAAGAATGGAAAGGCAGTTGGTCCTGATGACATACCTGTGGAGGCATGGAGATGTTTAGGAGAGATGGCAGTGGAGTTTCTAACTAGATTGTTTAACACAATCCTGGAAAGTGAGAGGATGCCTGAGGAGTGGAGAAGAAGCATACTGGTACCGATTTTCAAGAACAAGGGCGATGTGCAGAACTGTAACAACTACAGAGGTATAAAGTTGATCAGCCACAGCATGAAGATTTGGGAAAGAGTAATAGAAGCTAGGTTAAGAGGAGAGGTGACGATCAGCGAGCAGCAGTATGGTTTCATGCCACGAAAGAGCACCACAGATGCGATGTTTGCTTTGAGAATGTTGATTGAGAAGTATAGAGAAGGCCAGAAAGAGTTGCACTGTGTCTTTGTAGATTTAGAGAAAGCTTATGACAGAGTACCGAGAGAGGAGGTGTGGTATTGTATGAGGAAGTCAGGAGTTGCAGAGAAGTATGTAGGAGTGGTGCAGGATACGTATGAGGGAAGTGTGACAATGGTGAGGTGTGCGGTTGGAATGACGGATGGGTTCAAGGTGGAGGTGGGATTACATCAAGGATCGGCTCTTAGCCCTTTCTTGTTTGCAATGGTGATGGACAGGTTGACGGACAAGATCAGGCAGGAGTCTCCATGGACGATGATGTTCGCGGATGACATTGTGATCTGTAGTGAGAGTAGGGTGCAGGTTGAGGAGAGCCTGGAGAGGTGGAGGTATGCACTGGAGAGAAGAGGAATGAAAGTCAGTAGGAGCAAGACGGAATACCTATGCGTGAATGAGAGAGAGGACAGTGGAATGGTCAGGATGCAAGGAGTGGAGGTGACAAAGACATCTGAGTTTAAATACTTGGGGTCAACTGTCCAAAGTAACGGGGAGTGCAGTAGAGAGGTGAAAAAGAGAGTGCAGGCAGGTTGGAGTGGGTGGAGAAGAGTGTCAGGAGTGATTTGCGACAGAAGGGTACCAGCAAGAGTTAAAGGGAAAGTTTACAAGATGGTTGTGAGACCAGCTATGTTATATGGTTTGGAGACATTGGCACTGACGAAAAGACAGGAGGCGGAGCTGGAGGTGGCAGAGTTGAAGATGCTAAGATTTTCACTGGGAGTAACGAAGAAGGACAGGATTAGGAACGATTATATTAGAGGGACCGCTCAGGTTGGACGGTTTGGAGACAAAGCAAGAGAGGCAAGATTGAGATGGCTTGGACATGTGTGGAGGAGAGATGCTGAGTATATTGGGAGAAGGATGCTGAATATGGAGCTGCCAGGGAAGAGGAGAAGAGGAAGGCCAAAGAGGAGGTTTATGGATGTGGTGAGGGAAGACATGCAGGTGGCTGGTGTGACAGAGGAAGACGCAGAAGACAGGAAGAAATGGAAACGGATGATCTGCTGTGGCGACCCCTAACGGGAGCAGCCGAAAGTAGTAGTAGTAGGATGAGAAAAAAAAAGGAGCCGCTGTGGGTACCACATACTGGAATGAGAAGCATGCAAAAGTGTTTATGCACTTTGTGTTAAGTTTGATAAGTTAACTTTTGTTGGTGCCTATAATACAGTTAATACGGTAGCCTGTTTCGTTAGTCACTTCTCCAGCAGTCTTTACGGTAACCCTCCTGTTAGGAGGAAGGCGCGCTGCTAGTGAAAGGCACTTGTTGAAATGTTTGGTAGGCTGAGGCCACTTGCTGTTGAGAGCGCAAATAAAGTTCAGTTAAATAAGTACAGTTGTCTTATTTGAAACTAACATTGGTAGCAGAGGATGGTTGCCTCGAATGACTTCAGACAGCCTCCTGGATTTGACGAAAAGAAGCCGTATGAAAACTGGAAAAATTAAGTGGAAATATGGAGACGGGTGACGAACTTGGACAAGAAAAAGCAAGCGTTGGCTGTGGCTCTATCGTTGACAGGTAGAGCGAGGGATACTGCTTTAGGAATAAATGTGGATGATCTAAATAAGGATGATGGAATGACCACTTTGATTGGGGAACTTGACAAGATTTTTTTGAGAGAAGAGAAGGACCGGGCTTACGAAGCCTATTCTGAGTTTGATCGAATATCGAGGGAAAATGGCGTCTCGATGGTGGACTTTATTGTTGATTTTGAACAGAAATACAACAGGATCCGTAAATTCGAGATGGTTCTGCCCGACGCTGTTTTGGCGTTTAAACTACTGGATACAGCAAGTCTTGATGTGAAAGACAAGCAACTGGCATTGACTGCATGTGGTAAACACACTTTTGATTATATGAAGTCAGCACTGAAACGCATATTCGGAGAAAAACATGAGCAGAAGGCGGGAGCCATTAACGTGAGTCAGGATGCAGCCTACTACACAGATCAAAGAAAACCGCACCCACGAACCCAAAGTGTGCAAGCTAGAGGACCACTCGCAGGCACAAATCCACTTGATAAGTACGGAAGACGAACAAAGTGTGGGATTTGTCAAAGCACATTCCACTGGGTGAAAGATTGCCCACATAAGAAAGAACACGTAAAGATAACAGAAGAAAATAAATGCACAGAAGAACCTGATGAGTGTAATATAACGCTGTTTTCTAAGGAATCGGATACGGAAATATTCATGGTTGAGGCTCTGGGATCAGCTGTCATTGACACGGCATGCACAAGGACTGTCTGTGGTGAAAAATGGCTGAATAACTATGTAGGGGGACTAAATGAGAAAGAAGTACAGAAAATAGTTAACACAGAGAGTAGCAAGCCTTTCAAGTTTGGGGATGGGCGAGTTGTACATTCGACAAAAAAGGTCAAGATACCAGCCAAGATAGGAGAAACAAAATGCTGTAGACACAGAAGTGGTCCCATCTGACATCCCTTTACTGCTGAGTAAAACGTCGCTAAAGAGAGCAGGAGCTGTGCTGAACTTGGAGAACGATACAGCAATAATGTTTCGGCAACCGATAGCTCTGAAGATGACCTCCTTAGGACACTACTGTCTGAACATAATGGATAATGAGTCACCATGCGATACATATGAGAATGTGGTCCTGGCCATCACAGAGAATATGACTAAGGAACAAAAACACAAAGCTTTACTGAAACTTCACAAGCAATTCGGACATGCATCAGTTGACAAACTGAAGAAGCTGCTGATAAATGCTGGAAACTCTGATAACGAGAGCACTGCTATTCTAGAGGAGATAGTAGGAAAATGTGAGATTTGTCTTAAGTACAGCAAGCCTAAGCTTAAGCCCAAGCTTGCTGTTGGGTCTGCCCATGGCCTCCCGATACAATGAGACTGTGGCAGTAGATTTACATGAGCTAGAACCGAATGTGTGGTACCTGCACATTATCGATCACTTCACACGCTTCAGTGCGGGTGGCATTGTGACCTCAAAGAAACCAAGTGTGATAGTGAAATGCTTTGGACATTCCTGGATCAGTGTCCATGGTCCACCGGAGCGTCTCTTCAGCGACAACGGTGGCGAGTTCAACAACGAGGAAATAAGAGACATGGCAGAGAACTTCAACATCGAGATAAAGACGACTGCTGGCTATAGTCCAGCGGTCGGGAACCTATGGCTCGCGAGCCATATATGGCTCTTCCGGTGACGGCATATGGCTCCCAGACAATTTTGAGTTGAAAATTATTTTTTTTTCAAAAAAATCAGTTTGGAACTGATTTTAAAATACTTGTGATATTTCTTAATAATACTGTGTCATTTTAAAGTAAACAGAAATTAGTTTTGAAGATAAATTTCACGGGTCACCCGTGGGTCGGGTCGGGAACCAATGGCTCGCGAGCATTTCCGGGTCATTGTAAAGGTGAAGAAATCAATTTTATCAGATAGCCAACTAGTTTATCCGCTTCAACCCTTGTAACGGAAAAGATGGCGAAAAGAAAAAAAGACGATGATTACCGTGCATTCCAGGCTGCGTGGACAGAGGAATTTGCATTTGTGGAGAGAGCAGGATCTGCGGTATGTCTAATATGCAATGATAAAATTGCATCGATGAAACGGTCAAATATAAAGCGGCACTTCGATACGCACCATGCTTCATTTGCATCGAAATATCCAGCGGGGGACAGCAGGAGAAGGGCATGCGAGGAGCTACAGCGGAGAGTGCAGACGAGTCAGCAGCAACTACGTGTGTGGACCAAGCAAGGTGACGGGAATTCCGCTAGCTTTGCGGGGGCTTTGGCAATAGTAAGGAATGGAAAGTCATTCACAGATGGCGAGGATGCCAAAACATTCATGCTTGATGTGGCCAATGAACTGTTTGATGACTTCCCAAATAAAGACAAGATAATCAAACGAATAAAAGACATGTCCCTGTCAGCAAGAACTGTGCACGATCGTAGCAATCAAGTCGAGGAAACACAAATTAAGGACATAAACGCCGGGACATACTTTTCTCTCGCGTTAGATGAGTCAACAGACGTTAGCCATCTATCTCAGTGCAGTATCATTGCCAGGTATGCTGCAGGTGACACACTGCGTGAGGAAAGCTTGGCTGTTTTGCCAATGAAAGGGACAACAAGAGGAGAGGATTTATTCATGTCTTTCATGGAGTTTGCTAAAGAAAAAAAACTACCGATGGATAAACTTATTTCTGTCTGTACTGATGGTGCACTCTGTATGTTGGGGAAGAACAAAGGATTTGTAGCGCTTCTCCGTGAACATGAAAAGAGAGCCATCCTAAGTTTTCATTGCATCCTGCACCAGGAGGCGCTTTGCGCTCAGACGTGTAGCCAGGAGCTTGGCGAGGTGATGTCTCTGGTCATTCGAGTGGTCAACTTTATTGTTGCCCGAGCTTTAAATGATCGCCAGTTTAAAGCTCTGTTAGAAGAAGTTGGGAATCATTATCCCGGTCTGCTTTTACACAGCAACGTGCGTTGGTTGTCAAGGGGGAAGGTGCTCAGCCGTTTTGCAGCTTGCCTGAGTGAAATCCGGACTTTTCTTGAAATGAAAGGCGTCAAGCATCCTGAGCTAGACAACACTGACTGGCTCCTGCAGTTTCACTATCTCGTGGACATAACTGGCCATCTGAACCAGCTCAATGTGAAAATGCAAGGTATTGGAAATACAATCTCATCCCTTCAACAAGCAGTGTTTGCATTTGAAAGCAAGCTGGAAGTCTTTCTCAGGGACATTGAAACAGGTCGTCTTCTGCACTTTGAAAGACTGCAACAATTTAGAGATGCATGCTTAGCAAGTGACTCCACTCAACATCTGGATCTCCAGCAGCTAGCTGGCTTTACGTTCAATCTCCTGCAGTCATTCAAAGCACGTTTTGGAGAATTTCGTGCGCGCACTGGTCTTTTCAAGTTCATCACTCATCCACATGTGTGCAGTGGACAAAATCGACCTGACATGCATCCCCGGGGTCTCTATCGGAGACTTTGAGCTGGAAGTTGCTGACCTGAAGGCATCAGACATGTGGATGAGTAAGTTCAAGTCACTTAATGGAGAGTTGGAAAGTCTTGCGCGACAGCGAGCAGAGCTGGCGAGGGAACACAAGTGGACAGAAATTAAAAATCTTCAACCTGAAGACCAGCTGATTCTTAAAACTTGGAACGAGCTTCCTGTGACATACCACACAATGCAGCGTGTGAGTATTGCCGTATTGACCATGTTTGGCTCTACATATGCATGTGAACAGTCTTTCTCGCATATGAGGAACATTAAGACCAACCTACGCTCACGTTTAACTGATGGAAGCCTCAACGCCTGCATGAAGCTCAACCTCACCACGTATGAACCAGACTACAAGGCCATCAGCAAAACCATGCAGCACCAGAAGTCGCATTAAAAGTAAGACATATTTAATTTATTATACGTTAAAAATACTATATGGCTCTCAATGAAATATATTTAGAAATATTTGGCTTTTATGGCTCTCCCAGTCAAAAAGGTTCCCGACCCCTGCTATAGTCCATGGAGCAATGGCTTGCTGGAACGCCATAACCAAATGCTCAAAGATAATACTGAAGGTAAAACTTGACAACGGAGTTGACTGGAAAACTGCACTGGATTGGGCACTCATGGCAAAGAACACAGTGCAGAACGTACATGGCTTCAGCCCACATCAGCTGGTGTTTGGACAGAATCCGAACCCTCCCTCTGTGTTAGTGGATCAGCCACCTGCTTTGGAGGGAACTACTATGAGTGCATGGGTGGGACAGCACATAACAGCATTACATGCAGTAAGGAAAGCTTTCATAGAGGCAGAGTGCTCAGAGAGAATCAGAAGAGCTCTACGAAAGCAACTTCGTCAAACAGATGAGAAGTATGAAACTGGGGACAAGGTGTTCTACAAAAGGACAGACTGTGTTGAGTGGAAAGGTCCTGGAGTCGTGATACGACAAGATGGGGTGGTGATCTTTGTACACCATGGTGGGACCTATGTCAGGGTTCATCATTCTAGGTTGCAGAAGGTTGATAAGAGTGAAGTAGGTGCTAGTGAGGGTCTAGAGCACCCTGGGGAGAATGTTACTGAGGGCAATATGAAAGTACCTGTTACTGATAGTGATGTGGATGTTGATAACAATGACAGTGGGAACATACCTGGTACTGATTGTGACATAGATGTTGATATGAACAATGACGGTGAGGCTGGGGGTGTTACAGACAATGATACAGATGTCACTGAGGGTAACAATCATAAGGATAATCAACAGACAGGCATAAGGGTAGGAGCCTCCCTAGGGCTGAAAACAGGTCAAACAATCAGCTTTGTGGATAATGTAACAGATGCGTCTCACAGAGCTAAAGTGATGGGACGAGCAGGAAAGGCTACAGGAAATAACAGAAACTGGTACAGCCTACAGTACTTAGAACTATCTGACATCGCTGGTACTATGGGGTCAGCTGATCTTACTAAGGTAGACAATCTTCAGGTTAATCCACTGGATAGTGTAGAACTATGCTCTGATATGCAGGAAAATGATGTATTAGTCACAGGTGGTGTTTCATTTGATAAGGCTAAACTAGATGAAATAAGTAGCTGGAAGAATGATGGGGTGTTTGAGAAGGTAAAAGATATGGGTCAAAGGCATGTGTCCACTAGACGGGTGTGCACACTGAAAGAAACCCCTGATGGTGTAATACCCAAAGCGCGTCTTGTGGCTAGAGGTTTTGAAGAATTCAACACTAAAGATCTATAGAAGGACTCACCTACATGCTCATCAGAGTCCCTCAGACTACTCATGTCAGGTCTATGTCAGAATAAGTGGCATCAAATAACTTATCCAGAACAAAAGGATTCATCGTATTCTGTGGTCAGCTACAAAAGAACAGCTGGCAGACTGTCTGACCAAAAAGGGAGCCTCTTCCCTGGTATTACTTAAGGCACTGAATAATGGACAATGGAAGCTAGATGACTGAGTCTGACTGTTGATAACTGAGCATGAGCTCATTAAAAATTAATAATTAAAAATTATTGTTGCATACATTGATGCAACTGAGTTGCAACCTGTTGTTGTTTCTACTTGTTTCTGTTCTGTGTAAATGTGTATGAGTTGTCTGTTGTCATCATATACATTACGTTTTGCTAATGTTGTCACTTATTGCAAAGCAGTCCCTTCTCCCGTGGTTTTATTCATGATGTCATCAGCGATTAGTCAATGTCGACTTGACTTTCATCACAAAACAGCTGACTTCAAAAACTCTTAAGTCATACAACCCCTAACACACACACAAAGTTGCAAACACAAACATGCCCGTCCATCCATCCATCCTTTCCCCCACCTACCTTAGCGTCATGCTCCTGCAGGTGTGTTCCACTGGCGTGCAGGTAGTTAAAGAGGTCCTCAGAGGGCAGTGGTCTCTCCAGCATCAAGATCAACTCTTGCTCCACTTCAAACCTTTCATGCAGGGTCACTGCTGCACTCTTCCCCATCACTCCTGGGTGACCTGCAAGCAGCAGAAGCCCCAGTTCCAGGGGAAACCCAAACTTTTACCCATCTCGAGTCTGACAGAGACAAAGAGTTACAATGAGGTGGCTGAGAACAGCCTCAGGTTAAGGATTTTAACACAACCTAGTCAACGTACCTTTATACAGGGTATCTGCAGGTTTCAGTAAGTTAAATTTAAGGCTTTTTAAGACCTTTTTAATGCCACTTGGAATGGAATTTAAGACCAAGATCTACAACAAAATATAAACATATGGTTGGTAAGACCTAACGCCCAACAGCTGCTTGCTGGTAGCAGAACCCGTGGGTCAACCACAGGAATCGATTTTAAGCAATATTTCTTTAAAGAATGAAATGAGCAGATTAAGACACAGATTAATTGGAACATATTCATTCAATAAACGAGACTTGTCTTGATATGGTGCTACTGAACACACACCCGTCACTCATGGCATGAGCTTCAGTTCTGTGGCCTTACTCTCCAACTCTGCCTCAGCTTGTTTCAGCTCGCTCATTTTTTCTTTGTATCTCTTCCTGAGGATGTTGGACTTTGTGATGAGCTGAGCCATCAAGGTGCCGGACTTGCCCTCTGCTTGCTCAGCAAACTTGTCCGCATCCTTCTCCAGGCTGTCAGATACCTCCAGCAGAGTTTTCTTTTCTTTTTTTTTAAGCTCAGCTATGTGGTCCTCTGCAGTTTTTCTCTTCTGCCCTTGTGCAGTGCTTTGCCTCTTCCTCTTCTCCAGGTCAAGATTTTCTCTGTATTTTGACCTTGCTGATCCCACAGAGATCAGCAGCTCCTTAGTGAGAGGGACCTTGACAACCCCCACAGATTGCAACATAGTCACAGACCAGTCTCTGGGCAATTACAGTGTCCTCCTGCAAGTTAACGGTCTCCACCTCCTTGTTAATGGAGAAGCTCCTCTCGACTGTTGCCTGTCCATGGGACAAGAGTAGAAGTTTCTGACAAAACTCCCAGAGCTCAGGGTAGGGTTGGCTGAGCAAGCCATGCAGAAACACATCAAGCCTCGTTTCTGTGGGCTGGAAGGACAGGAAGTGCTCGCTTTTAGCCTCAACAGATAGGAAGTTCCCAAACTGTTGGGTAATAACATCACCTGTAACAAAACAGATGAAAGGAAATAAGTGAAATATTATTTAGATGATTAATCATGATATTAAATCAGACAGGCTTATATCAGTTATTACTCTGTACTTTTGGTAATAATCAGGAACAACATTTCCAGAGCTATTCTATTAAACTATTCCTACCAGCAGAGACACCTCCTGACAACTGCTCGTCTTGCAGAAACTTCTGCACAAGTCTGCTCATTCTTCCCTGGCACCAGTCTGGGTTGGAGTACATGATAGTGGGGTCCAAACACGCCATCCGTCTCACGGTGGGGTATTTCAGGGGGCTCTTGTCTTGGACTTTCTTTAGGATATTTGACATACCCTTCACGCAGTCCTTCCTAAACTCGAGGGCAGTGAGCTCTCCTAAGCAGCTCTTTCTCTGCAGTTCCTGACAGATGGGTAATGGATTGTAAATAGAGCTGAATGACCTAACAATATTGCCTAGGTCTGTATATAATTTGATAGAAAGTAATACATCTAAATGATCAAACTACCTTCAGGGCTGCCTCAGCACCCAAGCCCGTCAACTTCCTTCAGGCGGACCCAGTTCTTCTGGTCAGCGACATCCAGTCTGACCAGCTGCAGTGGAGTGATGTCCTGGAGAAGCTTCCTCTTGGCAAAACGCCTCAGTAAACTCTGTCAACAGGAAAACTCTGTAAAGCAAATCCCCCTATAACCACATTCATCACTGAAAAAATTGCTATGTTGTTATTACTTTAAAATGATCTCTATCATCACTTCTATCAAAAGCATCACATCATCAAGAGTACAATGAGCGATAAGAGTTGAAATCAACGAGCAATATCAACCTATGCAGTGCTAGAATATAAATAATTAGATTACCTTGTACAACTCAGCCAAGTCTTTGAAGAGGAATGGCATCACTGGCTCGTCGGTCTGGTACTTTGTCAAAAAGGGACTGAAGGCCCTCGAGATAGCCATGATGAACTGCAGTTTGGCCAAGATGAGCGGATCTTGCTGAGCTGCTTCTATGGTATCAAATGAGCCTGTTCCGGGATTTGGAAGCTTCTTGGTTCTCACCGCATCCGCATACTTCACCACTTCTACAGCTCTCTCCACAACCGGCAGGTTCTCAATCCACCAGTGGCCACAGAATGGTAACGGGAAGACCGAGGATTTGGTGAGAGCAGTGAAATCCTCTCTCCTAGCTGGCACATTGTGGAAAAGAATGTGCATGGCCCTCACCACCTTCTCCTGCTGCCACATGGAGAAGCCGCATTTGAATGCGTTATGTAGGGTGTGGAGGCCACAGCTACCCACAACAACCAGCTGGGCACCACCATACTGCTCAGCGTGCTCTTGCTGCAGAAGCTCAAAGAACTTCCAGTTCACATTGGGTCCATCCATGGAGATGGACACCAGGCTCCTGAGGTTCAGCTGCTCCACACACTCCTGAGAATAACATGAATATATACGATAAGCTTACCAATGGTTCAATGTAAAACATTGCTGTCTACACATCACTCAAACAGTTCACATTTAAATTAGCTAGCCTACACAGCATCATCATAATATTATAATAAAATGATGGCTAATATTGAATTACATTTCTAACATTTCAAGCAGCCAAGTCTACTCTTCTGACTAAAATGAGGCAACAAAAGATATTGAATGCTAATGGCATCTTTGTTAGCTTTCCCTAGGGTACTATTATTGAATACATCATGACATTGCCATAATCAACTAATCTGAAAATGAATGTAACGGTAACAATGAGTCAACATTTCTTAACAAATAATATTTAACATTAGCTAACAATAATTCAATAAATCCACGTATTACTCACTTTAAAATGTTGCAGTAAATCCTTAGCTGTTGAATGCCCCATGAACTGCGACCCCAGGTACCGTGATTGAACGTGATCTCCCTCCCAATAGCGCACACGCACGTCCAGTTGCTTACTTTTTGTAGTGTGGTTGAGGCTTTCGTCAAACATCAAAACAAACGTGCCCTTGTTTACTTTCCCATGGCGCTAATGTTGGCTGCCGTTAGTGTGACTGTTGTGTTGTCCGTCCTGCCAAGAATACACAGGAGAGGTTGTCTTGGTGGATGATGTGGTCTTTTATTATTAATATGTCTATCACTAACCGGCATCATCCATTTCTAATTTATATGACAGAAAATTATATAAGAGTGAACAAAAAAAAAAGTTACCGGCGTTTCTTCTTGGTTGATGCTAGAATGATCGTCCGGAGGGAGGGGGGAGGAACCTCCGCTGTGTGCTCTGCTGTGATTCGCTGTTTTGTCATCAAATTCCCCACAGCTAATCAACCAATCACAGCAGCGTATAGTTTCTGGCAGTTTTTTTCAAAATGGAGGAGGACTTCAGCTTATCTGACTGTAGTCGCGCGAATCAATTGTTTAAATATTCGGTCTGAAAGTCAAGACCTCTTTTCAACCAGCTAAAATGCGGTTACAACATTAACGTGTCACAAAACATACATTTGTTTAACCATTTCAATAAAACTGCACTCGCGCGAATCAAATGTTTAAATATTCAGTCTGAACGTAAAGGCCTCTTTTCAACCAGCTAGAAACCCTCCCTGGCCACAGTTTTCCAATTCACCTGCATTCTGTAATTGTTCTCGTTAAATTAAAGTGAATTGTATGTCAGGACTGACTGCAGTCCTGCATGTAGCCTACTTTTATTGTTGTGAAATAAATGTATCTGACCAATTTGAAAGTGTATACTTTTTGTGAGGAGCCATGCCCACTACCACAGTACAGTGGTGGAAAATAGTACATTTATTAAGGTAGGCTATTATAGCTACTTAGTTCCAATTTGAGGTAGCTTTACTTGAGTATTGCCATTTGATGCTACGTTATACTTCCACTCCATTACATTTCAGGGGGAAATATTGTACGTTCTACTCCACTACATTTATTAGACAGCTTCGGTTACTTTTCAGATGGAGCTGCGGTATGCCTACATTCAACACTAAGCTAATATCGTTTCTCTTTCCAGCCTCAACTGAACAAATCATCGAAATGGTTAAACAAATGTATGTTTTGTGACACGTTGATGTTGTAAGTAACCGCATTTTAGCTGATTGAAAAGCGGTCTTGAAGTTCAGACCGAATATTTAAACATTTGATTCGCGGAATTTCGCGCGATTGCAATCAGATAAGCTGAAGTCCTCCTCCATGTTGAAAAAGCTACCAGAAACTATACACTGCTGTGATTGGTTGATTTGCTGTGAGCATTTGATGACAAAACAACGAATCACAGCAGAGCACGCAGCAGAGGTCCTTCCCCCCTCCATCCGGCCGATCAATTCTAGCATCAACCTTTCTTCTTCTTTCGGCTGCCATTTTGTCATGACTTAGTTAGCATTTGTCCGCCAAATTCTATATAGGCTATACCAATTAGCAACTAACTGCTCAGTAAAACCAACATCGGTATTCTTTTCGATAACTAGTTACATTAATATTACCTACAACCGTGAGTTGCAGGTAATATTGCCATGGTATTGCGTCATCCAGGTCATTTATTTGTCTATGGGGATAGATATTTGTTTTAATTACAGGGAATAGCATGCTATAGCTAACAGCTGCACCTGATACGAACCTGGAATTCATAAAAATAGCATGTTGTGGAATGAATATGTACCGTATAAGTGTCAAATATTATCTTATGTCAGTTTAGGTGTTCAACAGATTTTTCGTTCGTTTTAAAAAGCGTTATTTTATTATTTTTGCGGAGCTACCGGAATGTGACTTACCACTGCTCAGAATTTTCATCTCTGCTGTGGATTTCCGGTTTCCAGAGGCTTCTATAAGAGATTCTATCTGACCAATAGATGTCGCTGGCAGAACACATTTATGCATTTCACCATAGAACGGTCTATTTACAACCTCACATTAGCTGCAGCCTATACTCTAGTCACGACCGCAAGTAGTTACCAGAATGATTCGCGCTCTGCACGCAACCCAAGCTAAATTAATCTTCACACAACACAAACGAAGAAGAAGAAATAGTCCTCTCCCGGACAGTTCTTTTTTAAGACCTTTGAGTAATGAATTTAATACCATTTTCCGACATTTTTAATGAATTTAAGACATTTTGAGGCCTTTAATTTAGATACATGAATTTAAGACTTTTTAAGGATCCGCGGACACCCTGAACACACACAACCGTGCAACACTTAAGTCAAAAATCCCGAGTCTAAACTGAATAACGTATGTGTGTGTGTCTGTGTGTGTGAAGCCAAAGTGTTTTTGCATGAGGAATCTGGACGGGGAGACAAGCAGCAGCAGTAAATAAATAGATTAATACTCATTATGAACAAGAACGCCCACTCGTGTGTCTGTAACTTTTTTTTCTTAACTTTGGGAAGTGGCACGGGACATCTAAAAGTTTGCTGACCCCTGTAGTAGCGGTCCATCCAGTGTGTGGAAATACTTCAGTAAAGTTGAAACCTGTACTACTGTCACTTGCAAAACAATGAAGTCCTTTCTGGAATACAACAAAAGTACAAGTGCCATGCACACTCACCTGAAAAAGCATCCTCTAATGCCAGCTGCTGAGGAACGATCCAAACCCTCTCGACACCAGTCAACTGGCTACTTCACCAAACGCCCTGCCATAACAGGCCATAACAAGATGGCTCCAAATCACCAATTTGCTGGTGAATTTCATTGTGAAATATATTTGACCTTTAGTTGCAGTACATCAGAGAAAGCTTCATAGACCTACTGGCTTTTTTTAACCTGGCTACAATGTCCCATCTTACAACACGCTGTTGAACACTATTAAACAGCACTACGACAGCCAGGATCAAAGAGCAAAAACTGACTGAGCAAGACTATGAGTAGGCTTACAGGCTAGATCTTGCCTGAGTTTTGTTTACCTCAAGTGTTTTTCCTGACGTTTCAATTTTTCTTTTTTTGTACCTTAATGGGAGTTTTACCACATATAAGTTATTAATGCATACATTGATGCAGTTGAGTTGCAAGCTGTTGTTTCTGTTCTGTATAAATTATGTGTATGAGCTGTCTGCTGTCAGCATATACATTAAATTTTGCTAATAGGTTGTCACTTGTTGCAAAGCAGTCCCTTCTCCTGTGCTGTTAGTCAATGTTGACTCGACTTTCATCACAAAACAGTCGACTTTGAAAAAATCTGAAGTCATGTAACCCCTAACAGACACAAAAAAGTTGCACCACAAACATGCCTGCCTGCCCACCCATCAATCCATCCATCCATCCATCCATCCACCCATCTACCTTAACATCATGCTCCTGCAGGTGTCTTCCTCTGGCTTGCAGGTACCCGCAAGGAGCAGCAGCACCACTTCCAGGGGAAACCCAAACTTTTCCCCATCTTGAGTCTGAAAGACACAAAGAGTTGTAATGAGGTTGCTGAGAACCGCCTCAGGTTAAGGATTTTAACAAAAACCCAAGTCAACTTACCTTTATAAGGATTAATTAAAGAACAATGAGAGATAGAGATGTTTTGATTTTAACTATGCAGTTAATGCACTGGGCACTACTGCTTCTGATAAAAAACTAAAAAGTTTCAAAAGATACTGACATTTCAAGAGCTTTTGGGGACAAAAACAATGTCACCATTGTGAAGGTGTCCACCTTTTCTTTGGGAATTTGTAAGGCCACCTTCAGGACAGACACACACAACACCTGTAGTTAAATTATATGCTTTACACTTCTGGTCAAATCTGAATGTCCGACACCTTTTATAAGAGAACACAAGCCGTTTTCTGTACAATCGCTACGTATTTCGTATGCGTAATGTCACCGAAATGTGATTTATAACAATTAACTTACTCCCACGTGTATTACAAAAAGACTTGACATGGGCCATTTGAGACCACTGACATTATGTAGACCAGTGACAGACCTTAGTCGGTATGCAGATATTGGATCGTCGACAGCAGAATGGTCACCAGAAACTACAAAGTTATTTTCCTGCAGCTGCACTGCTTTCACACTGCCCAAAAAAACCCGCTAACATGCGCCAATTTACACTGACCAAAGGCGGACATGAGCGGGGTTTTGCCAGTGTGAAAGCAGTAACATGTCCATTTACATTACTGCCACGTGGTAATTAATCACAGCCTCTGAATAAGCACAAAGCCTTTGCATACCAACACGGCCGAATGGGTCTCCATGTTAACTGTTCCAATAGATTTGATCATTCTTCCAACGCATGCCAGGCTAACCACATGCATACAAACCGCTTGTCACTCAACAAGTCAAACAGACTGACGAATGGATGACGTTGCTGACTAGTGAGCCGCTATTGCAGCAGTGTCGTCAACCAGCACTTGCCCCCATCGGCGTTACCGTTGGCCTAACATGACATTTAACATCCTGTGACTTCACAACTATATTATTCATAACTGCCTGGTTTACTACTAACAAAAGACGTGGGATGAGTATTAATCTTAACAATACGACTGGCTATTTCTCGCAAATTCACTGATTACACTGCGGCCGTCACCACGTGACACGTTTTCCTGCGTAGTGGCTGCTTAGCTCGCTCACATACTCAAAACTCTTTTCCAAACACGAGGCGAAACAAAGAACAGCTCAACACCACATTAGCCAACATCTTACACAATGTGTTAATTACCTCGTCTACTGTATCTGTGGCGAACAAATCCATATTGTACGTGGTCAAAATATGCTTAGTTTCTTTCGTTCGTAAAACGCGCTTACCGAAATAGAAGCCATTTTGTAGATGGTCCCAGGCACGTTCGCAAGCCCCCCCCCCCCCCCACACACACACACACACACACGGGACGTCATTTTAAAGGCCCAGTTGTCCTCCATATGGGAACAGGTCTGAATACAGCGGCATGTACAGTATGAAAGATATGAGCAAAAACGCCATGTCGACTCAAATGAACCGCTGGGTCTCAATGACACAGTAGCTCGCTCAACGGTAAAATGGCTGACGGAGCCTGTGTGGCAAATAACGCGCGGAACATGGCGCCAAGCTTGCAGGACAAAAGACAGGTTTTGACCAGTGTCTCTGGCCAGCCCCTCGCTCACAAACCTAATGTTACGTTTCCCAAGTTAAGTGGCGAAGACACGTTCAAGTCGGCGACATTAAAAAAAACAGCCATTTTAGCTATCCACATACACACAAGTTGTCTTCACTCCAGTTGGTAACCCGTGTTAAGGCCGGCATTAGCTGCTAAGTAGGCGTTATAACCTGATATAAGAAAAAATATGTCCCACAGAATACCACACAAAACAGCTTGCATTGACTTATGTGCACATTACATTAAGGCGCAACGTTATTTCTCAATCAGCAATATTCGGAAACTTTACATCTGGATAAAAATAAAGTTACCTCCTGTCACGACCTCCTAACGAAACGCAGCGGACACGGGCTCGTCACAACATGGCGGCGATCAGGATAATGACCTCCCATCACCCCACGCGTGCGTCCCGCCCCTAAAGCGCCCGCCAATTATATTCAATTTTTAAAAACAGTATTTTATTTCAAATTGTTTATGTGATGAAAGAATACTGTTTCACTTACACAATGTGTTAATTACCTCGTCTACTGTATCTGTGGCGAACAAATCCATATTGTACGCGGTCAAAATATGCTTAGTTTCTTTCGTTCGTAAAACGCGCTTACCGAAATAGAAGCCATTTTGTAGATGGTCCCAGGCACGTTCGCAAGCCCCCCCCCCCCCCCACACACACACACACGGGACGTCATTTTAAAGGCCCAGTTGTCCTCCATATGGGAACAGGTCTGAATACAGCGGCATGTACAGTATGAGATATATGATCAAAAACGCCATGTCGACTCAAATGAACCGCTGGGTCTCAATGACACAGCAGCTCGCCCAACGGTAAAATGGCTGACGGAACCTGTGTGGCACATAACGCGCGGAACATGGCGCCAAGCTTGCAGGACAAAAGACAGGTTTTGGCCAGTGTCTCTGGCCAGCCCCTCGCTCACAAACCTAACGTTACGTTTCCCAAGTTAAGTGGCGAAGACACGTTCAAGTCGGCGACATTAAAAAAAACAGCCATTTTAGCTATCCACATACACACAAGTTGTCTTCACTCCAGTTGGTAACCCGTGTTAAGGCCGGCATTAGCTGCTAAGTAGGCGTTATAACCTGATATAAGAAAAAATATGTCCCACAGAATACCACACAAAACAGCTTGCATTGACTTATGTGCACATTACATTAAGTCGCAACGTTATTTCTCAATCAGCAATATTCGGAAACTTTACATCTGGATAAAAATAAAGTTACCTCCTGTCACGACCTCCTAACGAAACGCAGCCGACACGGGCTCGTCACAACATGGCGGCGATCAGGATAATGACCTCCCATCACCCCACGCGTGCGTCCCGCCCCTAAAGCGCCCGCCAATTATATTCAATTTTTAAAAACAGTATTTTATTTCAAATTGTTTATGTGATGAAAGAATACTGTTTCAATTCTTCGTTTTCACATCTAGGCAAATATTACGTGTTATATGGGTCCAAATTAAGTTACCTGAATCTGATCCATCCATTTCCCAAACCGCCTATCCTGCTCTGAGGTGGCGGGGATGCTGGAGCCTATCCCAGCAGTCACTCTGACCTTTCAGGCTAAACACGATTTCATTTAAATTCCATTTAGCTGCAGTTAATTGCGATTACATGCGCTTGACCCATGCCAAACTCGGAATGACACAACTGAATCAGGTGTGTATATATACACTCACTGGCCACTTTATTAGGTACACCTTGCTAGTACCGGGTTGGACCCCCTTTTGCCTTCAGAAATGCCTTAATCCTTCGTGGCATAGATTCAACAAGGTACTGGAAACATTCCTCAGAGAGTTTGGTCCATATTGTCATGATAGCATCACGCAGTTGCTGCAGATTTGTCGGCTGCACATCCATGATGCGACTCTCCCGGTCCACCACACCCCAAAGGTGCTCTATTGGATTGAGATCTGGTGACTGTGGAGGCCATTTGAGTACAGTGAACTCATTGTCATGTTCAAGAAACCAGTCTGAGATGATTCGAGCTTTATGACATGGCACGTTATCCTGCTGGAAGTAGCCATCAGAAGATGGGAACACTGTGGTCATAAAGGGATGGACATGGTCAGCAACAATACTCAGGTAGGCTGTAGCGTTGACACGATGCTCAATTGGTACTAAGGGGCCCAAAGTGTGCCAAGAAAATATCCCCCACACCATTACACCACCACCAGCAGCCTGAAGCGTTGATACAAGGCAGGATGGATCCATGCTTTCATGTTGTTGACGCCAAATTCTGACCCTACCATCCGAATGTCGCAGCAGAAATTGAGACTCATCAGACCAGGCAACGTTTTTCCAATCTTCTATTGTCCAATTTTGATGAGCCTGTGCGAATTGTAGCCTCAGTTTCCTGTTCCTAGCTGACGGGAGTGGCAAGATTATCTAATATTTTGGGGTCCTTATGAAGCTTGGGAATTAAAGTTATTATAGCTTGTTTCATAGTGGAAGGAAATTTAATATTGTCAGTTGATTCTTTTAACATAAGAGAGAATGTAACTTTAATAAGTCCCAAAAATGTCTATAGAAATTGGCAGTAAGTCCATCCCTACCTAGAGATTTGTCTAAAGACAAACTCATTACTGCTTTATCCAGCTCATCTGAAGTAATTTCAGCATCACACAACCATACGAACACATCAACAATACAGAGAATAAGAGCTTTGATATTGTTGAAGAAGTCAGCATCCTGAACAGAAAAGGTTGAAGAATACAATTTACTGTGTTAGTAATTAGTATTAGTATTGAGTAGCAGCAGAATACTTCACAACTGCTATCATTAAACGTTTATTGACATGCTACAGTACCAGAGAAAAAGTAAAATCTATGTTAACATTATTTTATTATAATGTTAAACTTTATTTCACTCTCTCTCTCTCGCACACGTAAGGAATCCAGCTTTGGTAAGGAATGAGCTTTGGCTCAAGACAAATCAAACAATAGCAAACAAACAAACCAACACAAAACCCATTTCTGTCACGTATCTGGAAAGAACCCAAAAGCAGACGGGACAAGCAGGTAAGGGAAGAAATCAAGTCTTATGGCCGGACTTGATGAAGCAGCAATCATTGGCAACGCTGTCTTCGGGAGGGGGGCGGAGTCGGCTTGTGTTCGTCACGTCAATGCGTCTCTGTGTGTGTCGGAAAAAACAGTGCTTCGGCCTGGAGTCGCCTTGTCACCAAAGTGGGGAGGCGCTCTCCTTCCAGACTGCCGGCCCTCGGACAGATGCAGTTGGCGAACGCATGCAGTACGAGGGTGGGTGTTTGAATTAAAATAGGGATCGATTGGCCACTAAATTGGGAGAAAAAAGGGAAAAATCAAAAATACATTTAGAAAAAAAAAAAAAAAGAAATCAACTCTTCATCCAAGTGGCCCATCCCAGGGGTAGAGCAGGAGTTGGCTCAGTGGCAGGTAGACTGGCTGGCACAAGTCCATCAATGGCTACGTTCCAGCCAACACTGGTCCACAGTGGAGGCTTTTTAAGGGTGACGCCGATTGCTTGATGGCCAGCTGCTGTGCCGGGGTGAAGGAGGGGTCAGCAGGTGTCCAGGGAGAAGAGGGGTTAGGCTTGGGCTTTTGGCTCATGACTTCTATTTATTTAGCACTGGCCTACTGATCTGAGGAATGCTATAATGCTCGACTTCACTCAATGTGGCCAGGGGTGCTCGGGCTGGACCCGTCAAATTGGGCAGCGCTGGCCGCTGAATGTGGCCGGGGCTCGACAATGTATGTGGGCAGGGGTGGTCGCGCTGGCACTACAATCAAGCCCAAAGTCGCGCGACGTTTCGCTGTTTATGTACCTTCTTCAGGCGAGGCCTTATTCAACTAAGAGAGGCAGGGTTAAGCTTAAGGTTAGGGTTAGGCTTTTAAATCCGCATTCCCAAATACATTGCAATTAACCTTGTGCACTGTCCATCGACAAGGTGTTTAGATGGCGGCCACAGTCCCCCACCAACTACCTGACCGTCCCACGCAATCCAAAAATTCAATGGCAGCTAATAATGGTCCCTCAGTTTGGCTCAGTCGCATCATCGGGACCCCAATTTGGTCCCCTGTTTCACTACAACAAAGCCCAAAGTCGCGCGACGTTTCACTTTTCTTCAACCCTCTTCAGGCGAGGGTTTAGACTTTTCCACGAGCGGCATGTCGGTGGCCTTCTAAGGCTCGTGAAAATCAAATCACTTGATTGGAAGCTGCCAATTTGCCATAACAATATGGAAGGACCTCTAAAATCTGTTGTACATACTTTGTGCTACTGCACTTACCAGCATGCTTTGTGTCTTGCACATTTCCTATGTTCTTGTGGGTTTCGAAACATGTGAACCAATGGAATGTATTTGCTCTTTGTATTTTTATTTGAATTTTGTTATTAGCCAATGATGTGGTGTGGAGTTGTTATGCCCGCGAAATCACGAGCTTCGCAACGGTCCATCTCCTCACGGAGAGGGAGGAGTTAGGCAGCCCGAGTGAGTACGACGAAGAGAGAGGGCCATTTTTCTGCTGCTCCGTCTAAGTACCCGTTTCGCGGAGACTTTATACACAGCCCGTGTACTAGGCCCGCATTTGAGGTCAGGAGTGTTGCGATTGGCCCGCGGTCGTATGCTTGCTGGTGGGCTTTGTTTTAGTATGCCGATTATTTTGTTTATGCCCCATAGCCAGTGTCGCCGCTAGCTAGCTAAGTGCATTTAGCATCCAGTGCTAGTGTGTTAGCTAGCCGACTAGAGTTGTGGAGGCTAGTCAGAAGTCATCGGGCTGCGCTGGACGGTGATCTAACTAGGGGAGCCGCTCTGCTCCATTCCTGGGACCTGTCTGCTATCCAAAGAGGACTCGCTTCATCTGCTCTATCTTCGCCAGGGTTGTTTGAACATTGCAACCTTTGGCCATCTTGCGGCGGGTGGAGGCTGCTACCGGGGAGCCGACACCTGCCAGCTGCTAGGCTAGCACTACGCCTTCCATCCTCTGGACTGCACACAGCCTCCCGGTCGAGGGGGCGATGGGTTGTGAGTAACCCGAAAATTTCATTTATACTCACACACACACGCACACTTTTATCTCGTCGCCTGGGCATCGTAGCGGTGGCTGCCTTGCCCTCCGCTCAGAGAGCTGCTTTAATGTGCACCAACGGGCCCCAACGGAAAGTGCTGGGTATTTGTGTGTTCTTTTGATACTTTCTTCCTGTTTATTGTGACCGCTTGTCCCACCCTGTGTAATTTCAATTAATGTTTATTTAATCAGCAATACTACACTCGTGTGGTACTCTCTCTCTCTCTCTCTCTCTCATTATTATCAAATAAATCCTATTATTATTAATTATATTTCGGGTGTATTGGCAGCTCATTTTCCGCATATGCAAAGCCTAGGTTACTTATAGAGTGCTGGTAATAAGCTTGTACAGTAATTCAGTACACAGCAGAGTTATAAGATCTGCATTAACCACGTGTTTGTTTCATTCTGGGAAGATATACCATTCACCAGCCTTAGCTAAGTGTAGTATTTTCACAGTGGAGGCACCGCGCTACTAAATTGATTATTATCTTGGTTAATTATTTCTATTATCAATTATCACTAATATTGTCATTAGTGGCACTAGCCTACTAGTACACAGGAGGTTCAGCCAGCTCACCATTCCACCGCTGAGAACTCAGGATCCTGTTGCGCTATTGATTTGTATTGTAACACTTTAGTAACTGGTAGCATTAGGCTTTTGTCTTGTTTAAATGTGCTTGGCGTTGCCCGCCAGTGAAAAAGGGGTTACAAATAGCTTTACACTAGTCCAACTCACCGAGCGGGGGGGCGACGTCCCTCTTTGTCGGAGTCCCTCGTAAAAAGAGAGAGTGAACCACAGCTCCGCCTCTAAATACGTCACTGGGAAATATGACACCACCTCCGGTGGGCGTGTGCTTTCGCCCGGGACAGACGTTCCCTAACCATGCCGTTGTCCCGGGAAAATGGACCCGCCCATCTGTTGGATCGCCAGGTCTTTCTCCGGAAACACCGGATGACGACCCATTCGCCGGGGAGGTAGGAATGGAGAACCTTCTCAGCTGGGGTGGGGAGAGCAGCTGCCACCTGTTTGGGAGACTTGGGAGAGAGCAGAGGAGAGATTACAGCAGTGCTGTAGCATAGCATGCTCGTAAAGAGCGGTTTGGGGAAGAGCTCCCGGCGCAGGGCCCGTTCCCATGGTCGGAGGCCGTCCCATGACAATCTCAAAAGGACTAAGCCCTGCTCTGGAGTGTCTTTGTCGCACGCGCATGTACATAAGTACCAGAAGACGTAAGAAACTGTCTCTGTTGCCAGAGAGCACCAAAGTCCACGCCGAAAGCGTAGCGTGAATCCGTGTAGATGGTGACAGACCAGCCAGCTGCCAGCTCGCAGGCCGCAGAGAGGGCCGTGAGTTCAGCAGCCTGTGCAGAGAGGTGAGAGGGCAACGAGCTGCAATTAAGGCAAGCGGAGGCAGAGCAAACGGCCCAACCAACCTGACATTGGCCGGTGGTAAGACAGCGGGAAGCCGACCCATCCACAAAAAGGACAACGTCAGGGTTGGCAAGAGGAGTGGAGCTGAGATCAGGCTGAGGTGAACAAACAGCAGAGACAGCTGCAACGCAGTCGTGTGGTTCACCATCGTCTGGTGAGGGAAGAAGGGTGGCGGGGTTAAGGACAGTGCAACGTTTGACAGTGATGGTGGGCATGTCAAGGAGCACAGTGTTGTAACGTAGCCACCGGGCTGCGGACAGCTGTGACCTTTTCTGTTCAAGTAGGAGGAGCGGGACCGCATGGGGAACCAGGAGAGTAACGTCGGAGTACCCCACGATGTCTCGCGAGGCCATCACAGCCTTTTCAGCAGCAGCGACGGCTCGAAGGCAGCGAGGCAAGCCAGCCGCTACCGGGTCAAGTTTGGTGGAGAAGTAAGCCACAGGGCGCAGCTTGCAGTCCCCCATGAGACTGACTGCAAGAGGACGGAGATCATGCAGCCGTTGCGCTCATCCACAGTTTGAGTGAATGCTTGAGCGGGCTCCGGATAGCCAAGAGTTGGTGCGATTTGGAGCTGGACTTTCAGTCACTCAAAGGCTTTAGTTGCCTCTGGGGTCCACAAGAGGACCTGTGAGGCGGGTGCATGAGAGTCAATGAGGGCCCGAAGGGGTTTGTCAAAGGTTGCAAATGCCGGAACGGACAAGCGACACAGTAGGAAGCCATGCCTAAGAACAGGGTATCTGCAGGTTTCACTAAGTTAATTTTAAGACTTTTTAAGACCTTTTTAATGCCACTTGGATCGGAATTTAAGACCAAGATCTACAACAAAATATATACATATGGTTGGTAAGCACTAACGCCCAACAGCTGAATATTTAACCATTTGATTCGCGCGAGTGCAGTTTTATCGAAATGGTTAAACAAATGTATGTTTTGTGACACGCTGATGTTGTAACCGCATTTCTTGACGTTCAGACCGAATATTTAAAGATTTGATTCGCGGAATTTCGCGCGATTGCAATCAGATAAGCTGAAGTCCTCCTCCATGTTGAAAAAGCTGCCAGAAACTACACGCTGCTGTGACTGGTTGATTCGCTGTGAGCATTTGATGACAAAACAACGAATCACAGCAGAGCGCGCAGCGGAGGTCCCTCCCCCCTCCATCTGGCCGATCAATTCTAGCATCAACTTTTCTTCTTCTTCTCTCGGCTGCTATTTTGTCATGACTTAGTTAGCATTTGTCCGCCAAATTCTGTATAGGCTATACCATTTAGCAATTAACCGCTCAGTAAAACCAACATCGGTATTCTTTTCGATAACTAGTTACATTAATATTACCTACAACCGTGAGTTGCAGGTAATATTGCCATGGTATCGCATCATCCAGGTCATTTCTTTGTCTATGGGGGATACATATTTGTTTTAATTACAGGGAATAGCATGCTATAGGTAACAGGTGCGCCTGATACGAACCTGGAATTCATGAAAATAGCATGTGTGTTAGAGTTTGTGGGAGACCCCAAGCGCACGACACCAGACAGAGATGGGGTTAGCCGAAAACTGGCGTACTTTATTCAAACATAGGAAGGCAATGAGCGACAAGGAAAAAACGGAAAGTCCAAGGGGGAAAAAAACTCGCGGGTAATCCAAACGGGAACAAGGCAGGATACTTCCACGGGGAAACCTTGCAAGGGAAAAACATGAACCAAGGGCTGGGATGAGTTCGTAGAGAAAAGGACCGTGAGAGGAGAGTCGCCGCTACTGCGGGGAGGTAACAACACGAACTGACAACGGGCACGTGGGAGGCCACCAAACTTAAGCCCAGCCCTGATGACTAAGCCCGGCCCTGACGAGCCGATTGGCTGCCGGCGTGGGGTGGGCGGGCCACGGTGCGGGGTGGGCGAGCCATAACACTTGTTTCCCTTTTATTTTCTTTTTTTCCCCTCAAAATTCACTTAATCCTACCAAATGACCACTTCTATTAGTGCGAGACCGAGGGTGAACAGCCGCTTAATTGTCAGTGCACGACCTCATCTGGTTTCAATAGTACGCGTTTTAAATGATCCTTTTATCCTTTAAAGAATTCTGCTTACCCGTGCGATGAATCTCCCAGGGTTTTGCTGAGGGATCTCAGCGACACCGACCAAACGGACCACCCGCCTCTCCCTTTCTTCTTCTCAAACCTGGTGAGGTTATTGGGAGATCGGTGACTATGTCCTTGTCCCGAGATGATCGGTCAGCCGGTTGTCCGTCTGGCGGGGCGACGTGAGATCCCGCTTCTGACACCAAATTGTTGTGGATTTTCCTTTATCCTTTTAATGGGCTCTTGCCCCAGCAACCTCTGGGGAGAATAATCATGGGACAAATATTGAAGCAAACAGAGAATCTTTAATGCATCTGCAGATGGAGAGACATAAGGCCACAGAGAGGTTCGTCTATGAGGATATGCTCTGCCTCTGAGCTGGAGATAGTGGTTTTTTATAGAACAGTCCGTCGCGTCATACACTATGTTTCCTGCGTCAACTAAGGTGTAATCTTAAAAAGGAATGAAGGAAACATCTACGTAAATCACGTTCTGTGCCTCGTGAGTGTCTGTACGCCTGTTGCACTTGTCTTTTGCTGTACCTGGCCGTTCCTGGGATGCGGCAACGGGGAGGCAAGCATAGTAACAGTTGCTATGTGGCCCCATGGAAGGTACGCATGAGAACAATTGGTATGTGTGTCTGCAGTGAGTGAGAAGTTTCATACACACAGAAAAGTGGAAAACTACAGAGTACATACGGAGTGCATATGGAGAACATTTTGTACTCCACATACATCACCAACATCCTGCTCAGCTCTCCCCTTCTCAGCCTCCTCCTGCTCAGCTGCACCACTCTCCTCTCAGAGCCTCACCGCAGCCACATCGTGATGACACGACTGGTACGAATGACATTGCGAGCTACTTGGTGCGCCGAGAGCTTGTGAATTCCGGTCTCATCCAGTTCAACGAGCGCCCAGAAAATTATTGGGCGTGGAAGTCCTGTTTCTTCAACGCCATTGAAGGACTGAACTTAACTGCCAGCGAGGAGCTCGACCTCTTGACAAAGTCGTTAGGAAAAGAGTTCTCAGAGCACGTTAAAAGGATTTGCTATGTGCACGTCGCCGACCCTGTAGTGGGCCTACAACATGTCTGGGAACGCCTAGAAGAGTGCTCCCCTGAAGTGATCGAGAGAGCGCTCTTCGAGAGGATAGAGAACTTTCCAAAAATCGCTCAGAAAGACCCCGTAAAGTTGAGGGAGCTGGGAGACCTGCTGATGGAGTTAGACTCTGCTACGTGTGAGGGCTACCTGCCGGGGATCTCGTACCTGGACACCGCCAGGCGTGTCAACCCGATCGTTGAGAAGCTGCCACACAGTCTACAAGAGAGGTGGATAACTAAGGGTTCCCAGTACAAAGAGCAGCACTATGTCTCCCCCCCCCCCATTCACCTTCTTCGCAGACTTCATCTGCAGCGAGGCACACAGAAGAAATGACCCCAGCTTTACTCTCCCTTCAGCTCCATCGAAAACGTCCAACAAGTCCTCCACAGTGTCCTCAAAACATGAGCGATCAGAAAAGGAATCAAGACACGCCAAAAGGCATGTCTCCACCCACAAGACAGAGGTCTCAACAAACCGCTCAGCTTCTCAGTCACGCAGTTCGAGCAGCAAGCCTGGCGACAAAGGGAAACAATGTCCCATCCATCAGAAGCGCCATCCTCTAAAGAAATGTCGAGGTTTTCGAAGCAAGTCTCTTGAGGAGCGCAAAGCCTTTCTGAAAGAGAATGGTGCCTGCTACAGGTGTTTCTCCTCCACAACTCACCTGGCGAAGAACTGTAAGGCAACTTTGAAGTGCAGCGAATGTGAGAGCGATGACCACATAGCGGCGCTCCACCCTGGACCTCCTCCACGGGACAAAAAAGACAAGGACCCCACCTCAGAGCATGGCGGGGAGAGTGAAGAGGAGGCGCCTCCACCAGCAGTCACCTCTAAATGCACAGCACACCCAGACAGAGCTAGTAACGTCTACATCGTCCTGGACGACCAGAGCAACAGATCTCTGGCGAGGTCTGATTTCTTCTACTTCATCCAAATCAGAGGTTCAGACTCACCGTACACCCTGCGTACATGTGCAGGAGTCACCGAGACATCTGGAAGAAGAGCCACAGGGTTCTTGGCGTAGTCGTTGGATGGAAAAAACAAGTGTGCTGCTTCCAACACTCATTGAGTGCAACCATATGCCTGACCATCGGTCAGAAATCCCGACCCCAGAAGCTGCACAGCACCACAGCCACCTGAAGTCCATCGCTCGCAGAATCCCTCGCCTGGACCCTGAAGCCCAGATCCTGATACTTCTGGGACGCCACATCCTTCAGGTTCACAAAGTCAGGGAGCAACGCAATGGTCCTCCCAGCGCCCCCTATGCCCAACGTCTAGACCTGGGTTGGGTGGTTACAGGGGACGTGTGCCTGGGTTCAGCCCACAAGCCAGCAGCTGTGACTCCCTATCGCACCAGCGTGCTCGAAAACGGAAGGCCATCTCTCCTCACTCCGTGCCCCAACCGTCTCCAGGTCAAGGAAAGGTTCCTCCTTACAGCATCAAACATGACACCCCAGTCCCTGATGACGACAAAGTGCGGCTTTCCATCGAAGATCGTCTGTTCCTGGAGTTCATGGACAGAGAGATGGTGATGGACGACACCAACAGCTGGGTGGCGCCTCTCCCATTCCGATCCCCTCGTCGACGGCTCCCTTACAATCGAGACCAAGCTCTCAGCAGACTTACCTCTCCCCGCCGCACCCTGGAAAGAAAGCCTAAGATGAAAGCCGACTTCGTCACACCTTCATGCAAAACATCTTTGATCGCGACCAGGCTGAGTTGGCCCCACCACTACCGGAGGGAAGTGAGTGCTGGTACTTACTTATCTTCAGCGTCTACCACCCTCAAAAGCCAGACAAGATCAGGGTTGTCTTCGATTCCAGCGCTCAACATCACGGCATCTCCCTGAACGATGTGCGTGCTACTTACCGGCCCGGATCTGAACAACAGCTTGCTGGGAGTCTTGCTGCGCTCCCGAAGAGAAACAGTGGCTGTCATAGCGGACATCGAGCAGATGTTTCACAGCTTCGTCGTTCGAGAAGACAACAGAGATTTCTTGTGTTTCCTGTGGTTCAACAACAACGACCCCAACCGAGAGATTGCCGAGTATCGCATGAAAGTCCACGTATTCGGCAACTCACCATCCCCAGCTGTCGCCGTCTATGGACTTCACCGAGCAGCAGAACACAGCTCCAGGGAACACGGAATGGATGCCAAGCACTTAGTGGAACGCGACTTCTACGTCGACGACGGCCTCGCTCTGGCTGGGTTGCGTCCCGAGGGGCAGCCGTGAGTAGAGGGAGGAGTCGTTGGCAGCTTGACTGGAGGTGGCCACTTGCTGTGTATTTAGCATAGCAGCACACTCAGCTGCTCCCTCAACCTGTAGTGCGATGGTAATTGCTCTGGACAGCAGCAGATCGTCTTTTTCCAGCAGGAGAGTCTCACGCACCTTTGCGTTGTTGGTGTGTTCGATTAGCTGGTCGCGAACCATCTCGTCCTGAAGCGCGCCAAACTTGCATGAGCTAGCTAGCCCTCGCAAATTAGCTACGTACTGCCGCACAGACTCACCAGGCAGTTGGTGTCGCTGACGGAATATAAATCGCCGAAGGAGGGCACTCTGTGGAGCAGCGAAATGGGTGCTCATAAGTCCCACAGCTTCGTCAAAGTTTGTGACGTTCCCCAGAGTCCCGAGCACACGATGACCCTCTGCTCCCAAGCAGTGTAGCAACAGAGCCGTCTTCCTAGCCTGGCTCACGTCGTCGAGCCCTGAGGCGATGATGTAATTTTCAAAACTATGTAGCCAGCGAGTCCATGGTACCGGAGGCTCGCCAGGTAACGCCAGGAAGGGGGCAGGTGGTGGGAGAGAGATATCAGCCATCCTCGTCGCCAATATTGTATTGAGAAATCACGTCAGGACACAGCGCTGTCGCTCGACACAACCTCTACGTTGCATTCTTTATTTAGACTGACACAGCATCACAGGCAGACCCGATCAAACAACCCAGAGCCCGCAGGCATCACCAAGCGATCCCAGCACAATAGAACAGCACCAAATCAAATGCAGCACTGTCGATGTGTGCAGACATAACAAGGGGCTTACCAGCGTTTCCCATTGGAAGTAACAACCCCTTTCAGCCCGCGATTTAGCAAACACCGTTCACATGTGTCGCACCGGGCATTCATGCAGCATAAGCCTCGGTTTGTAGCTAAGAGCCGTTCACAATGTGCTGCACGAGGCCTACCTACACATGTAGCCTGAGCCTCGAATGTTGCTAGTGCTAGCTAACGTTAGCTAGTACAAGAAGTGAATCTCTTGTGCTGCTTAGCTACGGGTGCTTAATAGTGACGAGCATAATCGTTCAATAAACATTAGGCTCACATGCATCGAAACTGACGATATTAAATGATTCCAAGTAGAAAATTCAACAAGCCAACTAGCTAGATAGCATTTTTCCTTGGCGTGGGACTGACAAGCTAGCATAAGCTAACGTGAGCTAGTGAAAATTCGCACACATTAAAATGTATCTGGATGTAACGTTACATGTATATAGACATCTCCGATATCGTTATGCAAGCAGGTGAGCGGCTAACGTTAAACCGGAATTAAGCAAGCGAGACTGTGTGGCTAGCTAGAATTAGCAGGCCCCGTTTATAGAAGCTAGCAGCAGGTCTGTCTTCTAACGTCAGGCGTAGCCAATCGCTCGGTTGGTTGTCGGTGTGATAACGTGGCAATATTCGCTAACTTTTTAAAAAAAAAAAATATTCGCTAACTAAACGTTAGCTAGCTTATGCTAGCTAGTCGTTTCCTAGCCAGGCTAGCTAGCTATGAACGTATAAACTGCCGTGCGATAACGTTATAATTAGCTTTAATCAGTCACTTAAAAATCACACCCGAGTGTGCCAAAATGTTACAAAAACATGTCGATATTCAATGTTTACTGGGGTTTTTCGCGCTTCGGCTCACTTCTTACCGAGAAATTGGCACTTGGCACAAGTTGGCCGTGAACTTGACTTCTCCTCAGGGCTCCAAGCAGTGAAAAGAAAAATGGCATAAAATCAAGAGATTTTGAGAACCAAAGTTTGGCTACGTCAGTAGTCACGTGACATACTGGATGGAAAAATAGTCTTTGGTTTTAAGTCAGTCAAATACATTGAACCAATGAGGCCCTGATTTCCATTGAATTAAAGTGAGTTTAATACATATATAGACCCAAAATATCATAAATACAATTATATCGGGTCCAATCAAATAAAAAACACGCTTTAATTGAATGGCAGCATATGATCACTTTTTACTGTGTGGATGCAAACAGTGAAACTTATGTAACCCCTTTTTCACTGGCGGGTGAAGTAATACTTGGGGTAGTATTGGTCGAGGATCAATGATCACACCGGGTTAGAGAACTCAGGATTAATCGTGGCTCAGTAGGCAGACGTAATAACCATACGTGGTAGTGGTGTAACCATAATAACAGTCCGGGTAGTACATAACACCTAGTGTAGTTCCAGTGGATATACATGGCATTTATATCACTACAACCAGCTGCACTGATGTTTGCTCGGGAGCTACAGACGCCTGTGGATCTGGTCTTTGGCAAGCCGCCAAACCCACCAGTACGAGTGCCGCCGGGCCAGGACTATGTAGACGCACTACAGGACCGGATGGAGGCTCCTCATCAGCTGGCTCCAGAGAATATGGCTTCTGCAGGGGAAAGGCAGAAGAGAGCCTATGATGTACGTTGCCACCGCAAAGAGTACCAGCAGGGGGACAACGTATGGGTGTATAACCCACGGCGAACGAAGGGACGGTCCCCAAAGCTGAACAGCAACTGGGAGGGGCCCTGCCTCATCCTGAAGAGGATCTCAGAGGTCATCTATAGAGTGAAGCTCCACAGCCGCCCTCGGATAGTCATCCTTCACCAAGATCGCCTCGCACCTTACTTAGTACAGACCAGGCTACCGGGGTCCAGGGAGGGGGTAAGGACACTGCTGGATCAAAGCCAACCTCCCTGGATGTCAGCAAGGAGCTACCATTAGAGCATCTTGTTTTGGGCCAGGGAGGGGGCGGGGACACTGGGTTTACAGAGCTGCCCTCCCTGGCCAGGAATGGAAACAGCGGTGACGTCGAAGTCGACGGTGGGGGCTCAGACCCAGCGGATGCAGAGCCGCCCCCGTCATCCATCAGCAGCCCGCGGCAAGGAGCAGCCCGGGATGGGAGAGGTGCTCGGCGGAAGAAACCCTCATGGTGGATGGACCCATCCACATGGGATTTGGGTTAGGCCAACGGGACGTTGGTCTTTCAAGGAAGGAGGCAGTGTGGCGAATTCAACTAGAGTGTTCCTGCTCCAAGTTCATTTGCATGTTACCCACGATGCAACTGAAATGTCGATGTTTTGGTTATGTTGTGGGCTATTGAACACGTTAAAAACGGGCATATCTGTTACAGATAGCGGGGATGCGGTGCAAGGTGATGGGGACGTTACGAGAGAAGTTGATTAGACAACATGCTATTTCCCACCATGAGGGTAAAGAGTAGGCAAATAGATAAGGTCGCTTCTGTGGCCAAGAAAAGGATCAAGCTGAGACCAAAACGAATTTGTGACTGTTATGACTAGCTTGGCTTGCGGTCATTAAAAGCTTGCTTGCTAACTCTGAAAGGTTTGCTGAGAAGTCCATTATTTGACCACGTGGAAATATCATCATGTTAATTTTATGTCAACCCATTTGGCCCCGTTACACTGGGAGGAGCCATTGCATATGAAGCCCCTGCCCCCCCCCCCAAAAAAAAAAACAAACAAAAACAAAACAAAAATAAAAAATGATGTCAGTCATTTATTTGCGACTGTTGTGCGGACTGTGTGTGTTGAGCAGCGACCCCCGGTACACCCTTGTTACAGTCGTTTTTGCTGACCCGGAGGTTGTACTGTCAAGCAAGCGCCACAAACAACGCGCGCGGACAGCCTGGACACGGCAGCACTGGCACATCCTACAAGATTAATAAAGTGTGAGTATTAATCATATACGTTTTGATGCAAGCTGTGCCTTGCCCCTTTAAGGAGAGGGCTTAGTGGGTATTGTGTGTGTGTGTGTGGGGGGGTAATGTAGACGCAGCCGTGTATGTGTGTGTGTGTGTGTGTGTCTGTGTATTTTCTGTTTGTAGCCGCAGCCGCGGAGACGCTAGTTTGCCGACAAATAGGAAGGTAGCCACCGTTACCAGTGATGATTTGTATGCATCACAGGGAGGGAGGGAGGGAGGGAGGCTGCCGTGTGTTAAATGGGACTGCAGTGCAGTGCAGTGGCCGGCCCGTTCTCCACCGCGGAGTTGGTCCGGACTCTTTATGAAGTTGTTACCAGCTACGAGCCAGGCTAAGCTAAATAGACTAGCGAGACACCCACCGGAGGCTTCCAACTACGGTTCGGAGCCGCGACGCTGGAGAGGTAACAGTACTAGACGTGCTGCTGCACTAGACGTTTTGTTGTTTTGTTGTGTTAAGTTACAAGTAAAGCTGAGCGTCGCTGTGTAAGTTAGCTTTTACCTAATCAACGTTAGCCAACTTGCTAAGTAGGCTGTTGCTCTGCGTGCGCGTTTTCATTTTTGGGGTAGCATGCGGCGATAGCTTTTGTTAAAAAGCATGCTAATTTGCCCTGGGAATCAGTGGAGGCTGATGGAAGTGCCCCATTTGTATCTTAACTGTCATCTTCTTCTCTCTATAGACACTGTGGGACCTGAGCATGACCCAAACAGACCTCACCTACGATGCAGTCCCAGGTAGACCAGTATAGTATGGTCTATAATAGCAGATCATGATCCAGCTCAAGGTTATTGTAGTTCACTAAAACTGAACTAAAACCAGGTGTGAAAAGAGAAGAAAAAAAAACAAAAAAAAAACGTTTCAGTTCACTGAAATAAAAATAAAACTTGACTTTAGAGGAGCAAGAAGAGGAAGCGAGTGAAGGCAGAGCCGAAGATCAAATGGTGGAAGTTGAAGAAGGAAAACTGTTGTGTGGAGTTCAGGCAGGGGTTAAGACAGGCACTGGGTGGATAGTGGAGAGTTGCCGGACGGCTGGGCAACCACTGCAGAAATAGTGAGGGAGACAGCTAGGAAGGTACTTGGTGTGTCGGCAGGACAGAGGAAGGAAGACAAGGAGACTTGGTGGTGGAGTGAGGAAGTACAGCAAAGTATACAGAAGAAGAGGTTGGCAAAGAAGAAATGGGATAGTCAGAGAGATGAAGAAAGTAGACAGGAGTACAAGGAGACACAGCGTAAAGCTAAGAGAGGTGGCAAAGGCAAAAGGCGTATGGTGAGTTGTATGACAGGTTAGACACTAAGGAAGGAGAAAAGGACTTGTACCGATTGGCTAGACAGAGGGACCGAGCTGCAAAGGATGTGCAGCAGCTTAGGGTGATGAAGGATAGAGATGGAAATGTGCTGACGAGCGAAGAGAGTGTGCTGAGAAGGTGGAAGGAGTACATTGGGGGGCTGATGAATGAAGAAAATGAGAGAGAGAGAGCAGGTTGGATGATGTGGGGATAGTGAATCAGGAAGTGCAGTGGATTAGCAAGGAGGACGTGAGGGCAGCTATGAAGAGGATGAAGAGTGGCAAGGCAGTTGGTCCTGATGACATACCTGTGGAGGCATGGAGATGTTTAGGAGAGATGGCAGTGGGGTTTTTAACTAGATTGTTTAACTCAAACTTGGAAAGGGAGAGGATGCCTGAGGAGTGGAGAAGAAGCATACCGGTACCGATTTTCAAGAACCAGGGCGATGTGCAGAACTGTAGCAACTACAGAGGTATAAAGTTGATCAGCCACAGCATGAAGATTTGGGAAAGAGTAATCGAAGCTAGGTTAAGAGGAGGAGAGGTGACGATTAGCGAGCGGCAGTATGGTTTCATGCCACGAAAGAGCACCACAGATGCGATGTTTGCTTTGAGAATGTTGATGGAGAAGTATAGAGAAGGCCAGAAGGAGTTACATTGTGTCTTTGTAGATTTAGAGAACGCATAAGCCAGGGTGCCGAGAGAGGAGATGTGGTATTGTATGAGGAAGCCGGGAGTTGCCGAGAAGTATGTAGGAGTGGTGCAGGATATGCACGTGGAAGTGTGACAGTGGCGAGGTGACAGATGGGTTCAAGGTGGAGGTGGGATTACATCAAGAATCGGCTCTGAGCCCCTTCTTGTTTGCAATGGTGATGGACAGGTTGACGGATGAGATCAGGCAGGAGTCTCCATGGACGATGATGTTCGCGGATGACATTGTGATCTGTGGCGAGAGTAGGGTGCAGGTGGAGGAGAGCCTGGAGATGTGGAGGTATGCACTGGAGGGAAGAGGAATGAAAGTCAGTAGGAGCAAGACGGAATACCTGTGTGTGAAAGAGAGGGAAGACAGTGGAATGGTCAGGAGTGGAGGTGACGAAGGCATATGACTTTAAATACTTGGGGTCAACAGTCCAAAGTAACGGGGAGTGCAGGAGAGAGGTGAAGAAGAGAGTGCAGGTAGGGCGGAGAAGAGTGTCAGGAGTGATTTGCGACAGAAGGGTGCCAGCAAGAGTTAAAGGGAAGGTTTACAAGATGGTTGTGAGACCAGCTACGTTGTATGGTTTGGAGACAGTGGCACTGACGAAAAGACAGCAGGAGGCGGAGCTGGAGGTGGCAGAGTTGAAGACGCTAAGGTTTTCACTGGGAGTGACGAAGAAGCACAGGATTAGGCACGATTATATTAGAGGGACCGCTCAAGTTGGACGGTTTGGAGACAAAGCAAGAGAGGCAAGATTGAGATGGCTTGGACATGTGTGGAGGAGAGATGCTGATTATGGAGCTGCCAGGGAAGAGAAGAAGAGGAAGGCCAAAGAGGAGGTTTATGGATGTGGTGAGGGAAGACATGCAGGTGGCTGGTGTGACAGAGGAAGACGCAGAAGACAGGAAGAAATGGAAACGGATGATCCGCTGTGGCGACCCCTAACGGGAGCAGCCGAAAGTAGTAGATCTATGTCATATGTACATTATTTACAATTAGTTCATAAGTCATTCATAATTCATGTGTGATTTCGTCATTCCTAGGTTATGTGCAGCTATTTACATGCAGTTATGTAGCCTACAATTATTATTTACATGCAGTCATGTGCAGTTATTTACATATGTTATGTAGTTATGTCATAGACATGTGATAACATTTTATAATTTATGCAATGTTTATTGAAACATTCTTTCTCTGTATTGCCCCCCTATACAGTTTTACAAAAAGGTTTGAATTCTCAAAGTTCTTCAGTAAAGTTCCTCAACTTGGACTGGGACTCTGTATTTCTTTGGGATTCTTCATGTTGGCTATCTGTCCGCCTGTCTATACATGGACACAAATACGTAGGACAGAATAGGCGGTCTTCTCGTTCCCCCCCGCCGTTTAAAGAAAAAAAAATGTGTGTCTTTTTCTATCTTATTCCTCAAGGGTTAAAACCTCAACTAGGGCTTCTTGTTACCTTTCCAGGGTACAAGCCACAACTAGGGTTACCTGGCAGAATTCGGGTTTGAGGTTAAGATTGGGGTTAAGCCAGGGGAAAGGGTACCCCCATCCGGCCACTCGTCAGGCGCTGGCATAATAGGTGTACGTTATGTACAGTAGATTGGATGATTGTATGACCGCCTGGCCAGCAGGTGGAGTCATGGAGGCACCAATCTCAGTAATATGAGGCGCATAGATGACGTCGGCATGCAGCGCAGGCGATTCTGAACGGTGCAAATAAACGAAGCACATGGCTGCATGGAGTTGAGCTCCCGAAAAATACAAGAGTTAATTAAATGCGATAAAGTGGAAACGGTTAATTTAAATGCGATAAAGTGGAAACGTTGTAGAACCAGCATCATCACAGCTCAGTACTGCACGTGTACAGCACGTGTACAGCCAGTGTATGGTCCCACAGCTGTGGTCAGCATCACGTCATTCAGCACGCTGTTGTTCATCTAGCTGTGTGTACAGCTAGCCGTGTATCAGTCAACCAAACGACCAGCTTATGTTAGCTCATGTACAGTTTGGAAACAGCTAATGTTAGCTTGTGTACAGGAGGAAATACATTGTCAACGAACATTTGTGTCATCTCGTCATTTATGGTTGGCGTTCACAACGCCGCTAAATCTCAACAATTGCGACAGATAGTAAATCTGTGTCAGTCCAAACGTTTGTAGTTCAAACGTTTACAATAGGTTAGAAATTTAAAACCGCATTCCCAAATAAATTGGAATTAACCTTGTACACTGTCAATCAACAAGATGTTTAGATGGCGGCCACCTTCTTCAGGCGAGGGCTTAGACTTTTCACGACCGGGCGGCATCTCGGTGGCCTTCTAAGGCTCGTAAAAATCAAATTAACAATGGAAAAAATAGCCAACATTAATCCAACTCACCGAACAGCGGGCAACGTAGCTCTGTGCCGGACTCCATCGAAAAGAGAGAATGAGGCTCCGCCTCTTAATATATACTGGGAAATATGACACCACTTCCGGTAGATGTCACGCTCTCCACAAAAGGCGGCCCCCCACGCCGTTGTCACGGGAAACGTGACGCGACATCCGGCAAACGCGCGCCCTCCCCATAGACGGAAAAAAACAGAAAGGGGGAGAAAAAAAGAAAAAAAAAAGACAAAAGGGGACAGTGTGTTTTTTCCAGAGACGGGTTCGGGTTAGAGTTATAGGACCGTGTGTCCGAGGAAAGTGACGTGTTGTTGACAAAATTGGAGTTTGGAGAGAGTAGCTTGGTGACCTTCTTGGGCCAGATGGCGTAAGAGAGAGACCGAGTCACAGCTGCACTGCGTTGTGGTGGGGGCACAAAGCAGGAGGTCGTCGACGTACTGCCATAGGGTTGAGCCGCGCGTCAGCGTAAGTGTGCTAAGGCTGTCTCGAAGCGCCCCGTTGTAGATCGTGGGGCTTTCACAATAGCCCTGACACAGCCTTGTCCATGTGTAAGGCCGACCGTCAAATAGGAACGCAAACCAGAACAGGGACGCTGAAGAAAGCGTTGGCATGGTCCACAACGGTAAACCGCCGTGCAGAAGGGGGAACCTGAGACATAAGGGTGTAGGGATTGGGGACGCAGGGCGTGCGGGCCCTGACAGCTGCATTTACTGCCTGAAGGTCTTGAACGAATCTCCATTCAGTGGGCTGTCCGGGTGGGCGTATCTTCTTCACGGGGAAGATGGGAGTGGAAACCGGGGAGGTGGGCCAAGGGACAATTATGCCCTTGACACGCAAGGCATTGAATACAGGGCAGATGCCATTAACCGCTTCCGGTTTCAAAGGGTACTGAGGTTGGTGGGGACGGAAGTCGGATTTCGGGGTAATGATGACGGGCTCACAATTACGTATGAGACCTACATCCTATTTCCCGTCAGCCCAAAGATGGGGGGGGATGTTGTGAAGCTGCGGAGCAAGTGCAGTGTGTGTGTGTGTGTATGGGCCTCAGTCACTGACGGTGAGGGGGCGGACAGAGCCAACATTCGTGACGTCACCGCAACGGTGGCGCTGACGTCTACCCGGTATAATTTTAGTGAGGGGGACCAGTCGCGTGAAGAGTCGGCGGGAAGCCAATCTGACGCCAGAGAAGCTTGTCGCGCGAGTGGACCCGTATCTGTCCACTGGGAACCCCGTGGTTTTACCAAGGAGACGTGCGGGACCGAGTCATCAACCGAAAACAACGCAGTTTGGTCGGTGTCTAATGTACACGTGACATGAGCGGTGCAGTGTAGGTTGTCCGCTGTCATGTAGGTCGATGCGTCCCCTGTTGTGGTGTGTGAGCAAGGGAGCAGAGCCACTGTGTATATTGGGAGGCGGTAGGAGCCCACATGTAGACCCGTAGAGGGAGGGCGGGGTTATGTGTATGCAAAAAAATATTCGCTGCTGGTAACGAAGTGATGTACAGCCCTGATGAGGTGGAAACAACAGAGATGCCCAGTTGGATCATGCCATCTGTATCCAGCAAATTAAATGGGCAGTTATCAGAAATTAAAACAGGCAATTTTGTTGATGAGCTGTCATCCAGGCAAACAAGCGCACAGGAACGGATAATGGCTCCGTGACACACGTACCACTCGCAACAGTGGAGAGGACCGTTTGGCCGCTCCGTGTTAACCGTGGCCGGCCGATAGGCGGTTCTCACCACCGTTCGTGTGGCTCCCGTGTCTAACAAGAAAGGCAGCTCAGCATTTGCAAGACGCAAGGTTATCATTGGCAGTTTTCGGAAAGCTAGCTCATGAGATACATACTGTCCAACTGGGGAAGCTAACAGCAAAGCAGAGTCTTCATTGCAAATCAGTGTATTTGGTTGTGTCTGTGCATTCATACGACCTGATGTGGCAGCAGATGTGTCCAGGACCCCCACCTCCTCCTCCCGTGTCGCCTGTCAGTCCGAACCCCGGTATGAGCCTCCCCGTGGGGCCCACTGGTTGTGAGGTCCGTTGCTCCATCCTTGGCCTCTTCTGCGCCTTTGGTTGATGCCCTTGACGGAGTGGACAGTCTTCAGCCCAGTGACCGGGCTGGCCACATGTGAAGCAGCAGTCGTCACCCGGTTGGGGGCCGCTGGGCTGGGCGTGTTGTCACGGGTTCTGACATCGTGAACGGTCCCCGGGTCTGTCCTGTTGCACAGGTTAGTAGGGTGAAGGAAGCCGCTGCGGCACCATGGAGGAGAGAGAGAGAGGTGCGATGTTTGTCCTGAGCCTGCCTTGCCTTCTGTACTTCTTCCTTTTTCTGCATTTGATCGTGGGCATGATCAGCATGTCTCAGCAAGTCTTCCAGTCGTCTCTTTCCGTATCCTACGCAGTGTGTTTCTATGGCTTTCCTAACTCCGTCCTGCAGGCCGGCCAGGAAATGTTTGCAGAGGTGAGTTTCCCATTGGCCCCTCGCCGTGGACGGGGGAGAGAGAATTGGTGGCGGTTGGGGTGTTGGTGGTGGTGGTGGTGTCAGACGGGGTGTCGGTGGTGGTCCCAGGATCGGTCTCATGGCGCCGCGTTGTTGGACAGGTTGTTGGACGCACCCGGAGTCGTCAGAGGGGTGTCCCAGAGACATCGCTATGAGCTGCGGATATAAGGAAGACAAAAGGAGAGAGAGAGGCTGGCTGCCATGTGAGTATGGCGGAGGGGTGGATGTCAGAGATGGAATAGGAGAGGTGTGTGAGAACGGGTCTTTGGTTGATACGTGAGCTGTCGTATCTCTGTCTTTACCGAGTCGTCGCTGCGCGTCACAGTCCTCTGTAGCCTTTTTCTTTCCCTACTTTCACACTCTTTCTCCCACATTCCCAAAATTCTTTCTTGCTCTGCCATATACTCTAACCATGTTGTAGGAATCTTTTTCCTTTCTAAGACCTTCGCTTTTCCCTTTTCCATGGACTGTCGGACTTTCATTAGTTTATTCTTGCTCAAAGTTCCTTCAACAAGAAACCCATGATCCTGCATCCAGTCTAAAACATATTTTACCGAGTCTTCACCATATTTCCTTATCACTCATTATCTGATAGATCGGACCCTCCATATTTATCGGGGGCAGTTTACTGCCCTTGTTTCCCTTTTATTTTCTTTTTTTCCCCTCAAAATTCACTTGATCCTTCCAAATGACCACTTCTATTAGTGCGAGACCGAGGGTGAACAGCCGCTTAATTGTCAGTGCACGACCTCATCTGGTTTCAATAGTACGCGTTTTAAATGATCATTTTATCCTTTAAAGAATTCTGCTTACCCGTGCGATGAATCTCCCAGGGTTTTGCTGAGGGATCTCAGCGACACCGAACAAACGGACCACCCGCCTCTCCCTTTCTTCTTCTCAAACCTGGTGAGGTTATTGGGAGATCGGTGACTATGTTCTTGTCCCGAGATGATCGGTCAGCCGGTTGTCCGTCTGGCGGGGCGACGTGAGATCCCGCTTCTGACACCAAATTGTTGTGGATTTTCCTTTATCCTTTTAATGGGCTCTTGCCCCAGCAACCTCTGGGGAGAATAATCATCGGACAAATATTAAAGAAAACAGAGAATCTTTAATGCATCTGCAGATGGAGAGACATAAGGCCACACAGAGGTTTGTCTGTGAGGATATGCTCTGCCTCTGAGCTGGAGATAGTGGTTTTTTATAGAACAGTCCGTCGCGTCATACACTATGTTTCCTGCGTCAACTAAGGTGTAATCTTACAAAGGAATGAAGGAAACATCTACGTTAATCACGTTCTGTGCCTCGTGAGTGTCTGTACGCCTGTTGCACTTGTCTTTTGCTGTACCTGGCCGTTCCTGGGATGCGGCAACGGGGAGGCAAGCATAGTAACAGTTGCTATGTGGCCCCATGGAAGGTACGCATGAGAACAATGGTTATGTGTGTCTGCAGTGAGTGAGAAGTTTCATACACACAGACAAGTGGAAAACTACAGAGTACATACGGAGTGCATATGGAGAACATTTTGTACTCCACATACATCACCAACATCCTGCTCAGCTCTCCCCTTCTCAGCCTCCTCCTGCTCAGCTGCACCACTCTCCTCTCAGAGCCTCACCGCAGCCACATCGTGATGACACGACTGGTACGAATGACATTGCGAGGTACTTGGTGCGCCGAGAGCTTGTGAATTCCGGTCTCATCCAGTTCAACGAGCGCCCAGAAAATTATTGGGCATGGAAGTCATCTTTCTTCAACGCCATTGAAGGACTGAACTTAACTGCCAGCGAGGAGCTCGACCTCTTGACAAAGTCGTTAGGAAAAGAGTTCTCAGAGCACGTTACAAGGATTCGCTATGTGCACGTCGCCGACCCTGTAGTGGGCCTACAACATGTCTGGGAACGCCTAGAAGAGTGCTCCCCTGAAGTGATCGAGAGAGCGCTCTTCGAGAGGATAGAGAACTTTCCAAAAATCTCTCAGAAAGACCCCGTAAAGTTGAGGGAACTGGGAGACCTGCTGATGGAGTTAGACTCTGCTAAGTGTGAGGGCTACCTGCCGGGGCTCTCGTACCTGGACACCGCCAGGGGTGTCAACCCGATCGTTGAGAAGCTGCCACACAGTCTACAAGAGAGGTGGATAACTAAGGGTTCCCAGTACAAAGAGCAGCACCATGCACCCCCCCATTCACCTTCTTCGCAGACTTCCTCTGCAGCGAGGCACACAGAAGAAACGACCCCAGCTTTACTCTCCCTTCAGCTCCCTCGAAAACGTCCAACAAGTCCTCCACAGGGTTCTCAAAACATGAGCGATCAGAAAAGGAATCAAGACACGCCAAAAGGCATGTCTCCACCCACAAGACAGAGGTCTCAACAAACCGCTCAGCTTCTCAGTCACGCAGTTCGAGCAGCATGCCTGGCGACAAAGGGAAACAATGTCCCATCCATCAGAAGCGCCATCCTCTAAAGAAATGTCGGGGTTTTCGAAGCAAGTCTCTTGAGGAGCGCAAAGCCTTTCTGAATGAGAATGGTGCCTGCTACAGGTGTTGCTCCTCCACAACTCACTTGGCGAAGAACTGTAAGGCAACTTTGAAGTGCAGCGAATGTGAGAGCGATGACCACATAGCGGCGCTCCACCCTGGACCTCCTCCACGGGACAAAAAAGACAAGGACCCCACCTCAGAGCATGGCGGGGAGAGTGAAGAGGAGGCGCCTCCACCAGCAGTCACCTCTAAATGCACAGCACACCCAGACAGAGCTGGTAACGTCTACATCGTCCTGGACGACCAGAGCAACAGATCTCTGGCGAGGTCTGATTTCTTCTACCTCATCCAAATCAGAGGTTCAGACTCACCGTACACCCTGCGTTGCGTACATGTGCAGGAGTCACCGAGACATCTGGAAGAAGAGCCACAGGGTTCTTGGCGGAGTCGTTGGATGGAAAAAACAAGTGTGCTGCTTCCAACACTCATTGAGTGCAACCATATGCCTGACGATCGGTCAGAAATCCCGACCCCAGAAGCTGCACAGCACCACAGCCACCTGAAGTCCATCGCTCGCAGAATCCCTCGCCTGGACCCTGAAGCCCAGATCCTGATACTTCTGGGACGCCACATCCTTCAGGTCCACAAAGTCAGGGAGCAACGCAATGGTCCTCCCAGCGCCCCCTATGCCCAACGTCTAGACCTGGGTTGGGTGGTTATAGGGGACGTGTGCCTGGGTTCAGCCCACAAGCCAGCAGCTGTGACTTCCTATCGCACCAGCGTGCTCGAAAACGGAAGGCCATCTCTCCTCACTCCGTGCCCCAACCGTCTCCAGGTCAAGGAAAGGTTCCTCCTTACAGCATCAAACATGACACCCCAGTCCCTGATGACGACAAAGTGGGGCTTTCCATCGAAGATCGTCTGTTCCTGGAGTTCATGGACAGAGAGATGGTGATGGACGACACCAACAGCTGGGTGGCGCCTCTCCCATTCCGATCCCCTCGTCGACGGCTCCCGAACAATCGAGACCAAGCTCTCAGCAGACTTACCTCTCCCCGCCGCACCCTGGAAAGAAAGCCTAAGATGAAAGCCGACTTCGTCACACATTCATGCAAAACATCTTTGATCGCGACCAGGCGGAGTTGGCCCCAACACTACCGGAGGGAAGTGAGTGCTGGTACTTACTTATCTTCGGCGTCTACAACCCTCAAAAGCCAGACAAGATCAGGGTTGTCTTCGATTCCAGCGCTCAACATCACGGCATCTCCCTGAACGATGTGCGTGCTACTTACCGGCCCGGATCTGAACAACAGCTTGCTGGGAGTCTTGCTGCGCTCCCGAAGAGAAACAGTGGCTGTCATAGCGGACATCGAGCAGATGTTTCACAGCTTCGTCGTTCGAGAAGACAACAGAGATTTCTTGTGTTTCCTGTGGTTCAACAACAACGACCCCAACCGAGAGATTGCCGAGTATCGCATGAAAGTCCACGTATTCGGCAACTCACCATCCCCAGCTGTCGCCATCTATGGACTTCACCGAGCAGCAGAACACAGCTCCAGGGAACACGGAATGGATGCCAAGCACTTAGTGGAACGCGACTTCTACGTCGACGACGGCCTCGCTCTGGCCTCGACTAGCTAGCTTATGCTAGCTAGTCGTTTCCTAGCCAGGCTAGCTAGCTATGAACGTATAAACTGCCGTGCGATAACGTTATAATTAGCTTTAATCAGTCACTTAAAAATCACACCCGAGTGTGCCAAAATGTTACAAAAACATGTCAATATTCAATGTTTACTGGGGTTTTTCGCGCTTCGGCTCACTTCTTACCGAGAAATTGGCACTTGGCACAAGTTGGCCGTGAACTTGACTTCTCCTCAGGGCTCCAAGCAGTGAAAAGAAAAATGGCATAAAATCAAGAGATTTTGAGAACCAAAGTTTGGCTGCGTCAGTAGTCACGTGACATACTGGATGGAAAAATAGTCTTTGGTTTTAAGTCAGTCAAATACATTGAACCAATGAGGCCCTGATTTCCATTGAATTAAAGTGATTTTAATACATATATAGACCCAAAATATCATAAATACAATTATATCGGGTCCAATCAAATAAAAAACACGCTTTAATTGAATGGCAGCATATGATCACTTTTTACTGTGTGGATGCAAACAGTGAAACTTATGTAACCCCTTTTTCACTGGCGGGTGAAGTAATACTTGGGGTAGTATTGGTCGAGGATCAATGACCACACCGGGTTATAGAACTCAGGTTTAATCGTGGCTCAGTAGGCAGACGTAATAACCATACGTGGTAGTGGTGTAACCATAATAACAGTCCGGGTAGTACATAACACCTAGTGTAGTTCCAGTGGATATACATGGCGTTATATCACTACAACCAGCTGCACTGATGTTTGCTCGGGAGCTACAGACGCCTGTGGATCTGGTCTTTGGCAAGCCGCCAAACCCACCAGTACGATTGCCGCCGGGCCAGGACTATGTAGACGCACTACAGGACCGGATGGAGGCTCCTCATCAGCAGGCTCCAGAGAATATGGCTTCTGCAGGGGAAAGGCAGAAGAGAGCCTATGATGTACGTTGCCACCGCAAAGAGTACCAGCAGGGGGACAACGTATGGGTGTATAACCCACGGCGAACGAAGGGACGGTCCCCAAAGCTGAACAGCAACTGGGAGGGGCCCTGCCTCATCCTGAAGAGGATCTCAGAGGTCATCTATAGAGTGAAGCTCCACAGCCGCCCTCGGATAGTCATCCTTCACCAAGATCGCCTCGCACCTTACTTAGTACAGACCAGGCTACCGGGGTCCAGGGAGTGGGTAAGGATACTGCTGGATCAAAGCCAGCCTCCCTGGATGTCAGCAAGGAGCTACCATTAGAGCACCTTGTTTTGGGCCAGGGAGGGGGCGGGGACACTGGGTTTACAGAGCTGCCCTCCCTGGCCAGGAATGGCAACAGCGGTGACGTCGACGTCGACAGTGGGGGCTCAGACCCAGCGGATGCAGAGCCGCCGCCGTCATCCATCAGCAGCCCGCGGCAAGGAGCAGCCCGGGATGGGAGAGGTGCTCGGCGGAAGAAACCCTCATGGTGGATGGACCCATCCACATGGGATTTGGGTTAGGCCAACGGGACGTTGGTCTTTCAAGGAAGGAGGCAGTGTGGCGAATTCAACTAGAGTGTTCCTGCTCCAAGTTCATTTGCATGTTACCCACGATGCAACTGAAATGTCGATGTTTTGGTTATGTTGTGGGCTATTGAACACGTTAAAAACGGGCATATCTGTTACAGATAGCGGGGATGCGGTGCAAGGTGATGGGGACGTTACGAGAGAAGTTGATTAGACAACATGCTATTTCCCACCATGAGGGTAAAGAGTAGGCAAATAGATAAGGTCGCTTCTGTGGCCAAGAAAAGGATCAAGCTGAGACCAAAACGAATTTGTGACTGTTATGACTAGCTTGGCTTGCGGTCATTAAAAGCTTGCTTGTTAACTCTGAAAGGTTTGCTGAGAAGTCCATTATTTGACCACGTCAAAATATCATCATGTTAATTTTATGTCAACCCATTTGGCCCCGTTACACTGGGAGGAGCCATTACATATGAAGCCCCTGCCCCTCCCCCCCAAAAAAAAACAAACAAAAACAAAACAAAAATAAAAAATGATGTCAGTCATTTATTTGCGACTGTTGTGCGGACTGTGTGTGTTGAGCAGCGACCCCCGGTACACCCTTGTTACAGTCGTTTTTGCTGACCCGGAGGTTGTACTGTCAAGCAAGCGCCACAAACAACGCGCGCGGACAGCCTGGACACGGCAGCACTGGCACATCCTACAAGATTAATAAAGTGTGAGTATTAATCATATACGTTTTGATGCAAGCTGTGCCTTGCCCCTTTAAGGAGAGGGCTTAGTGGGTATTGTGTGTGTGTGTGTGGGGGGGGGGTGATGTAGACGCAGCCGTGTGTGTGTGTGTGTGTCTGTGTATTTTCTGTTTGTAGCCGCAGCCGCGGAGACGCTAGTTTGCCGACAGATAGGAAGGTAGCCACCGTTACCAGTGATGATTTGTATGCATCACAGGGAGAGAGGGAGGGAGGGAGGGAGGCTGCCGTGTGTTAAATGGGACTGCAGTGCAGTGCAGTGGCCGGCCCGTTCTCCACTGCAGAGTTGGTCCGGACTCTTTATGAAGTTGTTACCAGCTACGAGCCAGGCTAAGCTAAATAGACTAGCAAGACACCCACCAGAGGCTTCCAACTACGGTTCGGAGCCGCGACGCTGGAGAGGTAACAGTACTAGACGTGCTGCTGCACTAGACGTTTTGTTGTTTTGTTGTGTTAAGTTACAAGTAAAGCTGAGCGTCGCTGTGTAAGTTAGCTTTTACCTAATCAACGTTAGCCAACTTGCTAAGTAGGCTGTTGCTCTGCGTGCGCGTTTTCATTTTTGGGGTAGCATGCGGCGATAGCTTTTGTTAAAAAGCATGCTAATTTGCCCTGGGAATCAGTGGAGGCTGATGGAAGTGACCCATTTGTATCTTAACCGTCATCTTCTTCTCTCTATAGACACTGTGGGACTTGAGCAGGACCCAAACAGACCTCACCTACGATGCAGTCCCAGGTAGACCAGTATAGTATGGTCTATAATAGCAGATCATGATCCAGCTCAAGGTTATTGTAGTTCACTAAAACTGAACTAAAACCAGGTGTGAAAAGAGAAGAAAAAAAAACATTTCAGTTCACTGAAATAAAAATAAAACTTGACTTTAGAGGAGCAAGAAGAGGAAGCGAGTGAAGGCAGAGCCGAAGATCAAATGGTGGAAGTTGAAGAAGGAAAACTTGTGTGGAGTTCAGGCAGGGGTTAAGACAGGCACTGGGTGGATAGTGGAGAGTTGCCGGACGGCTGGGCAACCACTGCAGAAATAGTGAGGGAGACAGCTAGGAAGGTACTTGGTGTGTCGGCAGGACAGAGGAAGGAAGACAAGGAGACTTGGTGATGGAGTGAGGAAGTACAGCAAAGTATACAGAAGAAGAGGTTGGCAAAGAAGAAATGGGATAGTCAGAGAGATGAAGAAAGTAGACAGGAGTACAAGGAGACACAGCGTAAAGCTAAGAGAGGTGGCAAAGGCAAAAGGCGTATGGTGAGTTGTATGACAGGTTAGACACTAAGGAAGGAGAAAAGGACTTGTACCGATTGGCTAGACAGAGGGACCGAGCTGCAAAGGATGTGCAGCAGCTTAGGGTGATGAAGGATAGAGATGGAAATGTGCTGACGAGCGAAGAGAGTGTGCTGAGAAGGTGGAAGGAGTACATTGGGGGGCTGATGAATGAAGAAAATGAGAGAGAGAGAGCAGGTTGGATGATGTGGGGATAGTGAATCAGGAAGTGCAGTGGATTAGCAAGGAGGACGTGAGGGCAGCTATGAAGAGGATGAAGAGTGGCAAGGCAGCTGGTCCCGATGACATACCTGTGGAGGCATGGAGATGTTTAGGAGAGATGGCAGTGGGGTTTTTAACTAGATTGTTTAACTCAAACTTGGAAAGGGAGAGGATGCCTGAGGAGTGGAGAAGAAGCATACCGGTACCGATTTTCAAGAACCAGGGCGATGTGCAGAACTGTAGCAACTACAGAGGTATAAAGTTGATCAGCCATAGCATGAAGATTTGGGAAAGAGTAATCGAAGCTAGGTTAAGAGGAGGAGAGGTGACGATTAGCGAGCGGCAGTATGGTTTCATGCCACGAAAGAGCACCACAGATGCGATGTTTGCTTTGAGAATGTTGATGGAGATGTATAGAGAAGGCCAGAAGGAGTTACATTGTGTCTTTGTAGATTTAGAGAACGCATAAGCCAGGGTGCCGAGAGAGGAGATGTAGTATTGTATGAGGAAGCCGGGAGTTGCCGAGAAGTATGTAGGAGTGGTGCAGGATATGCACGTGGAAGTGTGACAGTGGCGAGGTGACAGATGGGTTCAAGGTGGAGGTGGGATTACATCAAGGATCGGCTCTGAGCCCCTTCTTGTTTGCAATGGTGATGGACAGGTTGACGGATGAGATCAGGCAGGAGTCTCCATGGACGATGATGTTCGCGGATGACATTGTGATCTGTGGCGAGAGTAGGGTGCAGGTGGAGGAGAGCCTGGAGATGTGGAGGTATGCACTGGAGAGAAGAGGAATGAAAGTCAGTAGGAGCAAGACGGAATACCTGTGTGTGAAAGAGAGGGAAGACAGTGGAATGGTCAGGAGTGGAGGTGACGAAGGCATATGACTTTAAATACTTGGGGTCAACAGTCCAAAGTAACGGGGAGTGCAGGAGAGAGGTGAAGAAGAGAGTGCAGGTAGGGCGGAGAAGAATGTCAGGAGTGATTTGCGACAGAAGGGTGCCAGCAAGAGTTAAAGGGAAGGTTTACAAGATGGTTGTGAGACCAGCTACGTTGTATGGTTTGGAGACAGTGGCACTGACGAAAAGACAGCAGGAGGCGGAGCTGGAGGTGGCAGAGTTGAAGACGCTAAGGTTTTCACTGGGAGTGACGAAGAAGCACAGGATTAGGCACGATTATATTAGAGGGACCGCTCAAGTCGGACGGTTTGGAGACAAAGCAAGAGAGGCAAGATTGAGATGGCTTGGACATGTGTGGAGGAGAGATGCTGATTATGGAGCTGCCAGGGAAGAGAAGAAGAGGAAGGCCAAAGAGGAGGTTTATGGATGTGGTGAGGGAAGACATGCAGGTGGCTGGTGTGACAGAGGAAGACGCAGAAGACAGGAAGAAATGGAAACGGATGATCCGCTGTGGCGACCCCTAACGGGAGCAGCCGAAAGTAGTAGATCTATGTCATATGTACATTATTTACAATTAGTTCATAAGTCATTCATAATTCATGTGTGATTTCGTCATTCCTAGGTTATGTGCAGCTATTTACATGCAGTTATGTAGCCTACAATTATTATTTACATGCAGTCATGTGCAGTTATTTACATATGTTATGTAGTTATGTCATAGACATGTGATAACATTTTATAATTTATGCAATGTTTATTGAAACATTCTTTCTCTGTATTGCCCCCCTATACAGTTTTACAAAAAGGTTTGAATTCTCAAAGTTCTTCAGTAAAGTTCCTCAACTTGGACTGGGACTCTGTATTTCTTTGGGATTCTTCATGTTGGCTATCTGTCCGCCTGTCTATACATGGACACAAATACGTAGGACAGAATAGGCGGTCTTCTCGTTCCCCCCCGCCATTTAAAGAAAAAAAAATTGTGTGTCTTTTTCTATCTTATCCCTCAAGGGTTAAAACCTCAACTAGGGCTTCTTGTTACCTTTCCAGGGTTCAAGTCACAACTAGGGTTACCTGGCAGAATTCGGGTTTAAGGTTAAGATTGGGGTTAAGCCAGGGGAAAGGGTACCCCCCCATCCGGCCACTCGTCAGGCGCTGGCATAATAGGTGTACGTTATGTACAGTAGATTGGATGATTGTATGACCGCCTGGCCAGCAGGTGGAGCCATGGAGGCACCAATCTCAGTAATATGAGGCGCATAGATGACGTCATCATGCAGCGCAGGCGATTCTGAACGGTGGAAATAAACGAAGCACATGGTTGCATGGAGTTGAGCTCCCGAAAAATACAAGAGTTAATTAAATGCGATAAAGTGGAAACGGTTAATTTAAATGCGATAAAGTGGAAACGTTGTAGAACCAGCATCATCACAGCTCAGTACTGCACGTGTACAGCACGTGTACAGCCAGTGTATGGTCCCACAGCTGTGGTCAGCATCACGTCATTCAGCACGCTGTTGTTCAGCAAGCTGTGTGTACAGCTAGCCGTGTATCAGTCAACCAAACGACCAGCTTATGTTAGCTCATGTACAGTTTGGAAACAGCTAATGTTATCTTGTGTACAGGAGGAAATACATTGTCAACGAACATTTGTGTCATCTCGTCATTTATGGGTGGCGTTCACAACGCCGCTAAATCTCAACAATTGCGACAGATAGTAAATCTGTGTCAGTCCAAACGTTTGTAGTTCAAACGTTTACAATAGGTTAGAAATTTAAATCTGCATTCCCAAATAAATTGGAATTAACCTTGTACACTGTCCATCAAACAAGATGTTTAGATGGCGGCCACAGTCCCCCACCAACGAAAGTCGCGCGACGTTTCGGTTTTATGGAACCTTCTTCAGGCGAGGGCTTAGACTTTTCATGACCGGGCGGCATCTCGGTGGCCTTCTAAGGCTCGTAAAAATCAAATTAACAATGGAAAAAATAGCCAACATTAATCCAACTCACCGAACAGCGGGCGACGTAGCTCTGTGCCCGACTCCATCGAAAAGAGAGAATGAGGCTCCGCCTCTTAATATATACTGGGAAATATGACACCACTTCCGGTAGATGTCACGCTCTCCACAAAAGGCGGTCCCCCACGCCGTTGTCACGGGAAACGTGACGCGACATCCGGCAAACGCGCGCCCTCCCCATAGACAGAAAAAAAAAGAAAGGGGGAGAAAAAAAGAAAAAGAAAGACAAAAGGGGACAGTGTGTCTTTACCAGAGACGGGTTCGGGTTAGAGTTATAGGACCGTGTGTCCGAGGAAAGTGACGTGTTGTTGACAAAATTGGAGTTTGGAGAGAGTAGCTTGGTGACCTTCTTGGGCCAGATGGCGTAAGAGAGAGACCGAGTCACAGCTGCACTGCGTTGTGGTGGGGGCACAAAGCAGGAGGTCGTCGACGTACTGCCATAGGGTTGAGCCGCGCGTCAGCGTAAGTGTGCTAAGGCTGTCTCGAAGCGCCCCGTTGTAGATCGTGGGGCTTTCACAATAGCCCTGACACAGCCTTGTCCATGTGTAAGGCCGACCGTCAAATAGGAACGCAAATCAGAACTGGCCGTCAGGATGAACAGGGACGCTGAAGAAAGCGTTGGCAAGGTCCACAACGGTAAACCGCCGTGCAGAAGGGGGAACCTGAGACATAAGGGTGTAGGGATTGGGGACGCAGGGCGTGCGGGCCCTGACAGCTGCATTTACTGCCTGAAGGTCTTGAACGAACCTCCATTCAGTGGGCTGTCCGGGTGGGCGTATCTTCTTCGCGGGGAAGATGGGAGTGGAAACCGGGGAGGTGGGGCAAGGGACAATTATGCCCTTGACACGCAAGGCATTGAATACAGGGCAGATGCCATTAACCGCTTCCGGTTTCAAAGGGTACTGAGGTTGGTGGGGACGGAAGTCGGATTTCGGGGTAATGATGACGGGCTCACAATTACGTATGAGACCTACATCCTATTTCCTGTCAGCCCAAAGATGGGAGGGGATGTTGTGAAGCTGCGGAGCAAGTGCAGTGTGTGTGTGTGTGTGTGTGCATTTGTGTGTATGGGCCTCAGTCACTGACGGTGAGGGGGCGGAAAGAGCCAACATTCGTGGCGTCACAGCAACGGTGGCGCTGACGTCTACCCGGTATAATTTTAGTGAGGGGGACCAGTCGCGTGAAGAGTCGGCGGGAAGCCAATCTGACGCCAGAGAAGCCTGTCGCGCGAGTGGACCCGTATCTGTCCACTGGGAACCCCGTGGTTTTACCAAGGAGACGTGCGGGACCGAGTCATCAACCGAAAACAACGCAGTTTGGTCGGTGTCTAATGTACACGTGACATGAGCGGTGCAGTGTAGGTTGTCCGTTGTCATGTAGGTCGATGCGTCCCCTGTTGTGGTGTGTGAGCAAGGGAGCAGAGCCACTGTGTGTATTGGGAGGCGGTAGGAGCCCACATGTAGACCCGTAGAGGGAGGGCGGGGTTATGTGTATGCAAAAAAATATTCGTTGCTGGTAACGAAGTGATGTACAGCCCTGATGAGGTGGAAACAACAGAGATGCCCAGTTGGATCATGCCATCTGTATCCAGCAAATTAAATGGGCAGTTATCAGAAATTAAAACAGGCAATTTTGTTGATGAGCTGTCATCCAGGCAAACAAGCGCACAGGAACGGATAATGGCTCCGTGACACACGTACCACTCGCAACAGTGGAGAGGACCGTTTGGCCGCTCCGTGTTAACCGTGGCCGGCCGATAGGCGGTTCTCACCACCGTTCGTGTGGCTCCCGTGTCTAACAAGAAAGGCAGCTCAGCATTTGCAAGACGCAAGGTTATCATTGGCAGTTTTCGGAAAGCTAGCTCATGAGATACATACTGTCCAACTGGGGAAGCTAACAGCAAAGCAGAGTCTTCATTGCAAATCAGTGTATTTGGTTGTGTCTGTGCATTCATACGACCTGATGTGGCAGCAGATGTGTCCAGGACCCCCTCCTCCTCCTCCCGTGTCGCCTGTCAGTCCGAACCCCGGTATGAGCCTCCCCGTGGGGCCCACTGGTTGTGAGGTCCGTTGCTCCATCCTCGGCCTCTTCCGCGCCTTTGGTTGATGCCCTTGACGGAGTGGACAGTCTTCAGCCCAGTGACCGGGCTGGCCACATGTGAAGCAGCAGTCGTCACCCGGTTGGGGGCCGCTGGGCTGGGCGTGTTGTCACGGGTTCTGACATCGTGAACGGTCCCCGGGTCTGTCCTGTTGCACAGGTTAGTAGGGTGAAGGAAGCCGCTGCGGCACCATGGAGGAGAGAGAGAGAGGTGCGATGTTTGTCCTGAGCCTGCCTTGCCTTCTGTACTTCTTCCTTTTTCTGCATTTGATCGTGGGCATGATCAGCATGTCTCAGCAAGTCTTCCAGTCGTCTCTTTCCGTATCCTACGCAGTGTGTTTCTATGGCTTTCCTAACTCCGTCCTGCAGGCCGGCCAGGAAATGTTTGCAGAGGTGAGTTTCCCATTGGCCCCTCGCCGTGGACGGGGGAGAGAGAATTGGTGGCGGTTGGGGTGTTGGTGGTGGTGGTGGTGTCAGACGGGGTGTCGGTGGTGGTCCCAGGATCGGTCTCATGGCGCCGCGTTGTTGGACAGGTTGTTGGACGGACCCGGAGTCGTCAGAGGGGTGTCCCAGAGACATCGCTATGAGCTGCGGATATAAGGAAGACAAAAGGAGAGAGAGAGGCTGGCTGCCATGTGAGTATGGCGGAGGGGTGGATGTCAGAGATGGAATAGGAGAGGTGTGTGAGAACGGGTCTTTGGTTGATACGTGAGCTGTCGTATCTCTGTCTTTACCGAGTCGTCGCTGCACGTCACAGTCTTCTGTAGCCTTTTTCTTTCCCTACTTTCACACTCTTTCTCCCACATTCCCAAAATTCTTTCTTGCTCTGCCATATACTCTAACCATGTTGTAGGAATCTTTTTCCTTTCTAAGACCTTCGCTTTTCCCTTTTCCATGGACTGTCGGACTTTCATTAGTTTATTCTTGCTCAAAGTTCCTTCAACAGGAAACCCATGATCCTGCATCCAGTCTAAAACATATTTTACCGAGTCTTCACCATATTTCCTTATCACTCATTATCTGATAGATCGGACCCTCCATATTTATCGGGGGCAGTTTACTGCCCTTGTTTCCCTTTTATTTTCTTTTTTTCCCCTCAAAATTCACTTGATCCTTCCAAATGACCACTTCTATTAGTGCGAGACCGAGGGTGAACAGCCGCTTAATTGTCAGTGCACGACCTCATCTGGTTTCAATAGTACGCGTTTTAAATGATCATTTTATCCTTTAAAGAATTCTGCTTACCCGTGCGATGAATCTCCCAGGGTTTTGCTGAGGGATCTCAGCGACACCGAACAAACGGACCACCCGCCTCTCCCTTTCTTCTTCTCAAACCTGGTGAGGTTATTGGGAGATCGGTGACTATGTTCTTGTCCCGAGATGATCGGTCAGCCGGTTGTCCGTCTGGCGGGGCGACGTGAGATCCCGCTTCTGACACCAAATTGTTGTGGATTTCCTTTATCCTTTTAATGGGCTCTTGCCCCAGCAACCTCTGGGGAGAATAATCATCGGACAAATATTAAAGAAAACAGAGAATCTTTAATGCATCTGCAGATGGAGAGACATAAGGCCACACAGAGGTTTGTCTGTGAGGATATGCTCTGCCTCTGAGCTGGAGATAGTGGTTTTTTATAGAACAGTCCGTCGCGTCATACACTATGTTTCCTGCGTCAACTAAGGTGTAATCTTACAAAGGAATGAAGGAAACATCTACGTTAATCACGTTCTGTGCCTCGTGAGTGTCTGTACGCCTGTTGCACTTGTCTTTTGCTGTACCTGGCCGTTCCTGGGATGCGGCAACGGGGAGGCAAGCATAGTAACAGTTGCTATGTGGCCCCATGGAAGGTACGCATGAGAACAATGGTTATGTGTGTCTGCAGTGAGTGAGAAGTTTCATACACACAGACAAGTGGAAAACTACAGAGTACATACGGAGTGCATATGGAGAACATTTTGTACTCCACATACATCACCAACATCCTGCTCAGCTCTCCCCTTCTCAGCCTCCTCCTGCTCAGCTGCACCACTCTCCTCTCAGAGCCTCACCGCAGCCACATCGTCATGACATGACTGGTACGAATGACATTGCGAGGTACTTGGTGCGCCGAGAGCTTGTGAATTCCGGTCTCATCCAGTTCAACGAGCGCCCAGAAAATTATTGGGCATGGAAGTCATCTTTCTTCAACGCCATTGAAGGACTGAACTTAACTGCCAGCGAGGAGCTCGACCTCTTGACAAAGTCGTTAGGAAAAGAGTTCTCAGAGCACGTTACAAGGATTCGCTATGTGCACGTCGCCGACCCTGTAGTGGGCCTACAACATGTCTGGGAACGCCTAGAAGAGTGCTCCCCTGAAGTGATCGAGAGAGCGCTCTTCGAGAGGATAGAGAACTTTCCAAAAATCTCTCAGAAAGACCCCGTAAAGTTGAGGGAACTGGGAGACCTGCTGATGGAGTTAGACTCTGCTAAGTGTGAGGGCTACCTGCCGGGGCTCTCGTACCTGGACACCGCCAGGGGTGTCAACCCGATTGTTGAGAAGCTGCCACAGTCTACAAGAGAGGTGGATAACTAAGGGTTCCCAGTACAAAGAGCAGCACCATGCCCCCCCCCATTCACCTTCTTCGCAGGCTTCCTCTGCAGCGAGGCACACAGAAGAAACGACCCCAGCTTTACTCTCCCTTCAGCTCCCTCGAAAACGTCCAACAAGTCCTCCACAGGGTTCTCAAAACATGAGCGATCAGAAAAGGTATCAAGACACGCCAAAAGGCATGTCTCCACCCACAAGACAGAGGTCTCAACAAACCGCTCAGCTTCTCAGTCACGCAGTTCGAGCAGCATGCCTGGCGACAAAGGGAAACAATGTCCCATCCATCAGAAGCGCCATCCTCTAAAGAAATGTCGGGGTTTTCGAAGCAAGTCTCTTGAGGAGCGCAAAGCCTTTCTGAAAGAGAATGGTGCCTGCTACAGGTGTTGCTCCTCCACAACTCACTTGGCGAAGAACTGTAAGGCAACTTTGAAGTGCAGCGAATGTGAGAGCGATGACCACATAGCGGCGCTCCACCCTGGACCTCCTCCACGGGACAAAAAAGACAAGGACCCCACCTCAGAGCATGGCGGGGAGAGTGAAGAGGAGGCGCCTCCACCAGCAGTCACCTCTAAATGCACAGCACACCCAGACAGAGCTAGTAACGTCTACATCGTCCTGGACGACCAGAGCAACAGATCTCTGGCGAGGTCTGATTTCTTCTACCTCATCCAAATCAGAGGTTCAGACTCACCGTACACCCTGCGTTGCGTACATGTGCAGGAGTCACCGAGACATCTGGAAGAAGAGCCACAGGGTTCTTGGCGGAGTCGTTGGATGGAAAAAACAAGTGTGCTGCTTCCAACACTCATTGAGTGCAACCATATGCCTGACGATCGGTCAGAAATCCCGACCCCAGAAGCTGCACAGCACCACAGCCACCTGAAGTCCATCGCCGTGAACTTGACTTCTCCTCAGGGCTCCAAGCAGTGAAAAGAAAAATGGCATAAAATCAAGAGATTTTGAGAACCAAAGTTTGGCTGCGTCAGTAGTCACGTGACATACTGGATGGAAAAATAGTCTTTGGTTTTAAGTCAGTCAAATACATTGAACCAATGAGGCCCTGATTTCCATTGAATTAAAGTGATTTTAATACATATATAGACCCAAAATATCATAAATACAATTATATCGGGTCCAATCAAATAAAAAACACGCTTTAATTGAATGGCAGCATATGATCACTTTTTACTGTGTGGATGCAAACAGTGAAACTTATGTAACCCCTTTTTCACTGGCGGGTGAAGTAATACTTGGGGTAGTATTGGTCGAGGATCAATGACCACACCGGGTTATAGAACTCAGGTTTAATCGTGGCTCAGTAGGCAGACGTAATAACCATACGTGGTAGTGGTGTAACCATAATAACAGTCCGGGTAGTACATAACACCTAGTGTAGTTCCAGTGGATATACATGGCGTTATATCACTACAACCAGCTGCACTGATGTTTGCTCGGGAGCTACAGACGCCTGTGGATCTGGTCTTTGGCAAGCCGCCAAACCCACCAGTACGAGTGCCGCCGGGCCAGGACTATGTAGACGCACTACAGGACCGGATGGAGGCTCCTCATCAGCAGGCTCCAGAGAATATGGCTTCTGCAGGGGAAAGGCAGAAGAGAGCCTATGATGTACGTTGCCACCGCAAAGAGTACCAGCAGGGGGACAACGTATGGGTGTATAACCCACGGCGAACGAAGGGACGGTCCCCAAAGCTGAACAGCAACTGGGAGGGGCCCTGCCTCATCCTGAAGAGGATCTCAGAGGTCATCTATAGAGTGAAGCTCCACAGCCGCCCTCGGATAGTCATCGCCAAGATCGCCTCGCACCTTACTTAGTACAGACCAGGCTACCGGGGTCCAGGGAGGGGGTAAGGACACTGCTGGATCAAAGCCAACCTCCCTGGATGTCAGCAAGGAGCTACCATTAGAGCATCTTGTTTTGGGCCAGGGAGGGGGCGGGGACACTGGGTTTACAGAGCTGCCCTCCCTGGCCAGGAATGGAAACAGCGGTGACGTCGAAGTCGACGGTGGGGGCTCAGACCCAGCGGATGCAGAGCCGCCCCCGTCATCCATCAGCAGCCCGCGGCAAGGAGCAGCCCGGGATGGGAGAGGTGCTCGGCGGAAGAAACCCTCATGGTGGATGGACCCATCCACATGGGATTTGGGTTAGGCCAACGTGGGACGTTGGTCTTTCAAGGAAGGAGGCAGTGTGGCGAATTCAACTAGAGTGTTCCTGCTCCAAGTTCATTTGCATGTTACCCACGATGCAACTGAAATGTCGATGTTTTGGTTATGTTGTGGGCTATTGAACACGTTAAAAACGGGCATATCTGTTACAGATAGCGGGGATGCGGTGCAAGGTGATGGGGACGTTACGAGAGAAGTTGATTAGACAACATGCTATTTCCCACCATGAGGGTAAAGAGTAGGCAAATAGATAAGGTCGCTTCTGTGGCCAAGAAAAGGATCAAGCTGAGACCAAAACGAATTTGTGACTGTTATGACTAGCTTGGCTTGCGGTCATTAAAAGCTTGCTTGTTAACTCTGAAAGGTTTGCTGAGAAGTCCATTATTTGACCACGTCAAAATATCATCATGTTAATTTTATGTCAACCCATTTGGCCCCGTTACACTGGGAGGAGCCATTACATATGAAGCCCCTGCCCCCCCCCCCAAAAAAAAAAAAACAAAAACAAAACAAAAATAAAAAATGATGTCAGTCATTTATTTGCGACTGTTGTGCGGACTGTGTGTGTTGAGCAGCGACCCCCGGTACACCCTTGTTACAGTCGTTTTTGCTGACCCGGAAGTTGTACTGTCAAGCAAGCGCCACAAACAACGCGCGCGGACAGCCTGGACACGGCAGCACTGGCACATCCTACAAGATTAATAAAGTGTGAGTATTAATCATATACGTTTTGATGCAAGCTGTGCCTTGCCCCTTTAAGGAGAGGGCTTAGTGGGTATTGTGTGTGTGTGTGGGGGGGGGGGGGTGATGTAGACGCAGCCGTGTGTGTGTGTGTGTGTCTGTGTATTTTCTGTTTGTAGCCGCAGCCGCGGAGACGCTAGTTTGCCGACAGATAGGAAGGTAGCCACCGTTACCAGTGATGATTTGTATGCATCACAGGGAGAGAGGGAGGGAGGGAGGGAGGGAGGGAGGGAGGGAGGGAGGCTGCCGTGTGTTAAATGGGACTGCAGTGCAGTGCAGTGGCCGGCCCGTTCTCCACTGCAGAGTTGGTCCGGACTCTTTATGAAGTTGTTACCAGCTACGAGCCAGGCTAAGCTAAATAGACTAGCGAGACACCCACCAGAGGCTTCCAACTACGGTTCGGAGCCGCGACGCTGGAGAGGTAACAGTACTAGACGTGCTGCTGCACTAGACGTTTTGTTGTTTTGTTGTGTTAAGTTACAAGTAAAGCTGAGCGTCGCTGTGTAAGTTAGCTTTTACCTAATCAACGTTAGCCAACTTGCTAAGTAGGCTGTTGCTCTGCGTGCGCGTTTTCATTTTTGGGGTAGCATGCGGCGATAGCTTTTGTTAAAAAGCATGCTAATTTGCCCTGGGAATCAGTGGAGGCTGATGGAAGTGCCCCATTTGTATCTTAACTGTCATCTTCTTCTCTCTATAGACACTGTGGGACTTGAGCAGGACCCAAACAGACCTCACCTACGATGCAGTCCCAGGTAGACCAGTATAGTATGGTCTATAATAGCAGATCATGATCCAGCTCAAGGTTATTGTAGTTCACTAAAACTGAACTAAAACCAGGTGTGAAAAGAGAAGAAAAAAAAACATTTCAGTTCACTGAAATAAAAATAAAACTTGACTTTAGAGGAGCAAGAAGATGAAGCGAGTGAAGGCAGAGCCGAAGATCAAATGGTGGAAGTTGAAGAAGGAAAACTGTTGTGTGGAGTTCAGGCAGGGGTTAAGACAGGCACTGGGTGGATAGTGGAGAGTTGCCGGACGGCTGGGCAACCACTGCAGAAATAGTGAGGGAGACAGCTAGGAAGGTACTTGGTGTGTCGGCAGGACAGAGGAAGGAAGACAAGGAGACTTGGTGGTGGAGTGAGGAAGTACAGCAAAGTATACAGAAGAAGAGGTTGGCAAAGAAGAAATGGGATAGTCAGAGAGATGAAGAAAGTAGACAGGAGTACAAGGAGACACAGCTTAAAGCTAAGAGAGGTGGCAAAGGCAAAAGGCGTATGGTGAGTTGTATGACAGGTTAGACACTAAGGAAGGAGAAAATGACTTGTACCGATTGGCTAGACAGAGGGACCGAGCTGCAAAGGATGTGCAGCAGCTTAGGGTGATGAAGGATAGAGATGGAAATGTGCTGACGAGCGAAGAGAGTGTGCTGAGAAGGTGGAAGGAGTACATTGGGGGGCTGATGAATGAAGAAAATGAGAGAGAGAGAGCAGGTTGGAGGATGTGGGGATAGTGAATCAGGAAGTGCAGTGGATTAGCAAGGAGGACGTGAGGGCAGCTATGAAGAGGATGAAGAGTGGCAAGGCAGCTGGTCCTGATGACATACCTGTGGAGGCATGGAGATGTTTAGGAGAGATGGCAGTGGGGTTTTTAACTAGATTGTTTAACTCAATCTTGGAAAGGGAGAGGATGCCTGAGGAGTGGAGAAGAAGCATACCGGTACCGATTTTCAAGAACCAGGGCGATGTGCAGAACTGTAGCAACTACAGAGGTATAAAGTTGATCAGCCACAGCATGAAGATTTGGGAAAGAGTAATCGAAGCTAGGTTAAGAGGAGGAGAGGTGACGATTAGCGAGCGGCAGTATGGTTTCATGCCACGAAATAGCACCACAGATGCGATGTTTGCTTTGAGAGTGTTGGTGGAGAAGTATAGAGAAGGCCAGAAGTAGCTACATTGTGTCTTTGTAGATTTAGAGAACGCATAAGCCAGGGTGCCGAGAGAGGAGATGTGGTATTGTATGAGGAAGCCGGGAGTTGCCGAGAAGTATGTAGGAGTGGTGCAGGATATGCACGTGGAAGTGTGACAGTGGCGAGGTGACAGATGGGTTCAAGGTGGAGGTGGGATTTACATCAAGGATCGGCTCTGAGCCCCTTCTTGTTTGCAATGGTGATGGACAGGTTGACGGATGAGATCAGGCAGGAGTCTCCATGGACGATGATGTTCGCGGATGACATTGTGATCTGTAGCGAGAGTAGGGTGCAGGTGGAGGAGAGCCTGGAGATGTGGAGGTATGCACTGGAGAGAAGAGGAATGAAAGTCAGTAGGAGCAAGACGGAATACCTGTGTGTGAAAGAGAGGGAAGACAGTGGAATGGTCAGGAGTGGAGGTGACGAAGGCATATGACTTTAAATACTTGGGGTCAACAGTCCAAAGTAACGGGGAGTGCAGGAGAGAGGTGAAGAAGAGAGTGCAGGTAGGGCAGAGAAGAGTGTCAGGAGTGATTTGCGACAGAAGGGTGCCAGCAAGAGTTAAAGGGAAGGTTTACAAGATGGTTGTGAGACCAGCTACGTTGTATGGTTTGGAGACAGTGGCACTGACGAAAAGACAGCAGGAGGCGGAGCTGGAGGTGGCAGAGTTGAAGACGCTAAGGTTTTCACTGGGAGTGACGAAGAAGCACAGGATTAGGCACGATTATATTAGAGGGACCGCTCAAGTTGGACGGTTTGGAGACAAAGCAAGAGAGGCAAGATTGAGATGGCTTGGACATGTGTGGAGGAGAGATGCTGAGTATATTGGGAGAAGGATGCCGATTATGGAGCTGCCAGGGAAGAGAAGAAGAGGAAGGCCAAAGAGGAGGTTTATGGATGTGGTGAGGGAAGACATGCAGGTGGCTGGTGTGACAGAGGAAGACGCAGAAGACAGGAAGAAATGGAAACGGATGATCCACTGTGGCGACCCCTAACGGGAGCAGCCGAAAGTAGTAGATCTATGTCATATGTACATTATTTACAATTAGTTCATAAGTCATTCATAATTCATGTGTGATTTCGTCATTCCTAGGTTATGTGCCGCTATTTACATGCAGTTATGTAGCCTACAATTATTATTTACATGCAGTCATGTGCAGTTATTTACATATGTTATGTAGTTATGTCATAGACATGTGATAACATTTTATAATTTATGCAATGTTTATTGAAACATTCTTTCTCTGTATTGCCCCCCTATACAGTTTTACAAAAAGGTTTGAATTCTCAAAGTTCTTCAGTAAAGTTCCTCAACTTGGACTGGGACTCTGTATTTCTTTGGGATTCTTCATGTTGGCTATCTGTCCGCCTGTCTATACATGGACACAAATACGTAGGACAGAATAGGCGGTCTTCTCGTTCCCCCCCGCCATTTAAAGAAAAAAAAATTGTGTGTCTTTTTCTATCTTATCCCTCAAGGGTTAAAACCTCAACTAGGGCTTCTTGTTACCTTTCCAGGGTTCAAGTCACAACTAGGGTTACCTGGCAGAATTCGGGTTTAAGGTTAAGATTGGGGTTAAGCCAGGGGAAAGGGTACCCCCCCATCCGGCCACTCGTCAGGCGCTGGCATAATAGGTGTACGTTATGTACAGTAGATTTGATGATTGTATGACCGCCTGGCCAGCAGGTGGAGCCATGGAGGCACCAATCTCAGTAATATGAGGCGCATAGATGACGTCATCATGCAGCGCAGGCGATTCTGAACGGTGGAAATAAACGAAGCACATGGTTGCAGGGAGTTGAGCTCCCGAAAAATACAAGAGTTAATTAAATGCGATAAAGTGGAAACGGTTAATTTAAATGCGATAAAGTGGAAACGTTGTAGAACCAGCATCATCACAGCTCAGTACTGCACGTGTACAGCACGTGTACAGCCAGTGTATGGTCCCACAGCTGTGGTCAGCATCACGTCATTCAGCACGCTGTTGTTCAGCAAGCTGTGTGTACAGCTAGCCGTGTATCAGTCAACCAAACGACCAGCTTATGTTAGCTCATGTACAGTTTGGAAACAGCTAATGTTATCTTGTGTACAGGAGGAAATACATTGTCAACGAACATTTGTGTCATCTCGTCATTTATGGGTGGCGTTCACAACGCCGCTAAATCTCAACAATTGCGACAGATAGTAAATCTGTGTCAGTCCAAACGTTTGTAGTTCAAACGTTTACAATAGGTTAGAAATTTAAATCTGCATTCCCAAATAAATTGGAATTAACCTTGTACACTGTCCATCAAACAAGATGTTTAGATGGCGGCCACAGTCCCCCACCAACGAAAGTCGCGCGACGTTTCGGTTTTATGGAACCTTCTTCAGGCGAGGGCTTAGACTTTTCACGACCGGGCGGCATCTCGGTGGCCTTCTAAGGCTCGTAAAAATCAAATTAACAATCGAAAAAATAGCCAACATTAATCCAACTCACCGAACAGCGGGCGACGTAGCTCTGTGCCCGACTCCGACGAAAAGAGAGAATGAGGCTCCGCCTCTAAATATATACTGGGAAATATGACACCACTTCCGGTAGATGACAAGCTCTCCGGAAAAGGCGGCCCCCCACGCCGTTGTCACGGGAAACGTGACGCGACATCCGGCAAACGAGCGCCCTCCCCATAGACGGAAAAAAACAGAAAGGGGGAGAAAAAAAGAAAAAAGGGGACAGGGTTATTTTTCCAGAGACGGGTTAGGGTTATAGGACCGTGTGTCCGAGGAAAGTGACGTGTTGTTGACAAAATTGGAGTTTGGAGAGACTAGCTTGGTGACCTTCTTGTGCCAGATGGCGTAAGAGAGAGACCGAGTCACGGCTGCACTGCGTTGTGGTGGGGGCACAAAGCAGGAGGTCGTCGACGTACTGCCATAGGGTTGAGCCGCGCGTCAGCGTAAGTGTGCTAAGGCTGTCTCGAAGCGCCCCGTTGTAGATCGTGGGGCTTTCACAATAGCCCTGACACAGCCTTGTCCATGTGTAAGGCCGACCGTCAAATAGGAAGGCAAACCAGAACAGGGACGCTGAAGAAAGCGTTGGCAAGGTCCACAACGGTAAACCGCCGTGCAGAAGGGGGAACCTGAGACATAAGGGTGTAGGGATTGGGGACGCAGGGCGTGCGGGCCCTGACAGCTGCATTTACTGCCTGAAGGTCTTGAACGAACCTCCATTCAGTGGGCGTATCTTCTTCACGGGGAAGATGGGAGTGGAAACCGGGGAGGTGGGCCAAGGGACAATTATGCCCTTGACAGGCAAGGCATTGAATACAGGGCAGATGCCATTAACCGCTTCCGGTTTCAAAGGGTACTGAGGTTGGTGGGGACGGAAGTCGGATTTCGGGGTAATGATGACGGGCTCACAATTACGTATGAGACCTACATCCTATTTCCCGTCAGCCCAAAGATGGGAGGGGATGTTGTGAAGCTGCGGAGCAAGTGCAGTGTGTGTGTGTGTGCCAGTGTATGGGCCTCAGTCACTGACGGTGAGGGGGCGGACAGAGCCAACATTCGTGACGTCACCGCAACGGTGGCGCTGACGTCTACCCGGTATAATTTTAGTGAGGGGGACCAGTCGCGTGAAGAGTCGGCGGGAAGCCAATCTGACGCCAGAGAAGCTTGTCGCGCGAGTGGACCCGTATCTGTCCACTGGGAACCCCGTGGTTTTACCAAGGAGACGTGCGGGACCGAGTCATCAACCGAAAACAACGCAGTTTGGTCGTTGTCTAATGTACACGTGACATGAGCGGTGCAGTGTAGGTTGTCCGCTGTCATGTAGGTCAATGCGTCCCCTGTTGTGGTATGTGAGCAAGGGAGCAGAGCCACTGTGTGTATTGGGAGGCGGTAGGAGCCCACATGTAGACCCGTAGAGGGAGGGCGGGGTTATGTGTATGCAAAAAAATATTCGCTGCTGGTAACGAAGTGATGTACAGCCCTGATGAGGTGGAAACAACAGAGATGCCCAGTTGGATCATGCCATCTCTAGCCAGCAAATTAAATGGGCAGTTATCAGAAATTAAAACAGGCAATTTTGTTGATGAGCTGTCATCCAGGCAAACAAGCACACAGGAACGGATAATGGCTCCGTGACACACGTACCACTCGCAACAGTGGAGAGGACCGTTTGGCCGCTCCGTGTTAACCGTGGCCGGCCGATAGGCGGTTCTCACCACCGTTCGTGTGGCTCCCGTGTCTAACAAGAAAGGCAGCTCAGCATTTGCAAGACGCAAGGTTATCATTGGCAGTTTTCGGAAAGCTAGCTCATGAGATACATACTGTCCAACTGGGGAAGCTAACAGCAAAGCAGAGTCTTCATTGCAAATCAGTGTATTTGGTTGTGTCTGTGCATTCATACGACCTGATGTGGCAGCAGATGTGTCCAGGACCCCCACCTCCTCCTCCCGTGTCGCCTGTCAGTCCGAACCCCGGTATGAGCCTCCCCGTGGGGCCCACTGGTTGTGAGGTCCGTTGTTCCATCCTCGGCCTCTTCCGCGCCTTTGGTTGATGCCCTTGACGGAGTGGACAGTCTTCAGCCCAGTGACCGGGCTTGCCACATGTGAAGCAGCAGTCGTCACCCGGTTGGGGGCCGCTGGGCTGGGCGTGTTGTCACGGGTTCTGACATCGTGAACGGTCCCCGGGTCTGTCCTGTTGCACAGGTTAGTAGGGTGAAGGAAGCCACTGCGGCACCATGGAGGAGAGAGAGAGAGGTGCGATGTTTGTCCTGAGCCTGCCTTGCCTTCTGTTCTTCTTCCTTTTTCTGCATTTGATCGTGGGCATGATCAGCATGTCTCAGCAAGTCTTCCAGTCGTCTCTTTCCGTATCCTACGCAGTGTGTTTCTATGGCTTTCCTAACTCCGTCCTGCAGGCCGGTCAGGAAATGTTTGCAGAGGTGAGTGTTGTGGTTACACCGCCCCGAGCTGCCTCCCCGGCACGTTCAAGCCACTCCCCCAGCTCGGACGTGCCGGAAACATCCGAGCGCTCGGCTCGCGCTCTGAGGAGACGAGCGCTGCACTGCACCAGGTGTTTGCCATCATCCATCAGGCACACCTGTGGCATTCAGGCAGCCTTCTACAAGAAGCCTCCCAGAACGTCTCTCTGTGCTTCGACCTACTGAACCCTGCGGTACAGTTCTGACAAGCCCTCCAGCGTTCCTTGCATTCTGTTTATTCCCCAGTGTCTTATCTTCGTGTCTCTGTTTCCTCCCAAGACTCTCCCTCCGCGATTTCCACGGCTCCCCGTGTCTCCCTCGTCCCCAGCGACCTTCACGTTTTCTCCCCGGACCTCTCCTGCGATCTCCCCCCTTGTCCCTCTATCTGTACCCCTCCCTTCGGACTCGACTTCCCGGATCTCGGACCTGGACTTTCTCGGACAACCCCTCTTGGATCACGGACTGGACTTTCTTGCCAGGTACACGCACATTTTTTCAACACCTCCTGGTCATTTACATACCGCACCACACATAGGCTAAAAACACTCACACATAGTTATACAGGCAAACCACGGGACACCACACATAGTTTATTCACACATCCCACTAACAGAACGCCTTTTTCACCATACATTTCTCTCCCACAATAAAACCCCCCTTTGTAGATTTAGAAGTCATCTCGTGTCTGTCTGTCTTGGGTTTCGCCATACGGGTCAGGTTCTGGTGCGCGAGCACAACAGAACATCGGAGCCATTATGGACCCAGGCAAACCCAAGGAGCGGACGGTCCCTGTGACGCCCCAGAGCCCCGTCCCCCTAGAGGCAGTAGTAAGAAGTCACAGTTGCCAACTTGCCTCTCTCCGCTCAGAGCTTACTACTGCCTTCACCCGTGTCACCGGAGAGGTCAGCGATCTTCAGTCCGGCTCCCAGGCCGCGACGAGCGCGTTAGATGCCCTCACCGCGCAGATCGCTGCACTCTCCACAGCGGTCTCCAGGATGAGTGACCACCCTGCCCTGGCCTCGGTCTCTGCCCCCAGCTCGGCCTTCGGTTTCCCCGTTCCTGGTCCCGACGTTCCCCCTCCTCCGAGTCAACCCCCACTGGACCCCCGGTGCGAGCCTAACCTCCCCTGCCCGAAGGCCTTCGGTGGGGAGTTCGAGCTGTGCAGGGGTTTCCTTGGTCAGTGTGAGCTCCTGTTCAAACACCAGCCAGCCAGGTATAGGACAGGAGAGACCAAGGTAGCCCTTGTCATGTCCCTCCTCACCGGCAAAGCCCTCAGCTGGGCCATAGCGGCGGTAGGCCATACCGAGCAGCTCGCCTCGGACTATTGTGCCTTCCGCCGCGAGTTCAATCTGGTGTTCGACCACCCAGCTGACGGGCAGGACGCTGCCGGCCGCCTCCATTCCATCCAACAGGGAGCCAGGTCGGTGGCAGATTATTCCTTGGAGGTAAGGATACTCGCGGCAGACAGTGGGTGGGATGACACTGCGCTCAAGAGCGCGTACAGGAGGGGGCTGAGCGACCCCATCAAAGATCTCATCGTTCGGGACCGCCCTGCCTTCTTCAACGAGCTCGTCACCCTCGCCCTCCAGATGGACGAACGGCTGCGGGAGCGGCGCCAGGAACGCGCCCCGCGCGCTGGCCCCTCCCATAGACCAACCCCCGTCCGTTCTACCGGTGCCTTCCCTGGGTCAGCGTCCCGTGGGCTCTCTCCACCCTCACACTCCCCCTCGCAACCCTGGGTGGCTTCTGGATCCAGGCCGGAGGAGGAGCCCATGCAGTTGGGTCGGTCACGGCTCCCGCTGGAGGTTAGGGAGCAGAGGATGAGTGGCCACCTCTGCCTCTACTGCGGGAGGTCGGGCCACTACATCAAGGCCTGCCCGACTCACCCAAAAAGACCCGGCTCACTAGTGAGGGGTGTCCTAGTGAGCCTGACGACCCTTCCTCAGCCCCAGGGTTCACATTAATTTAGAACATGCAACTTATTTGGTGATATTTCTGAATTAAGTTTACTGCCCATCTTTCTCCCTCACCCCACATTCCCTCCATTCCCTCCCTCTATTCCCTCCCTCCATTCCCTCCCCCCTCCATTCCCCCCCTCCATTCCTCCCTCCATTCCCCCCTCCATTCCCCCCTCCCTCCATTCCCTCCCCCCTCCATTCCCCCCTCCATTTCCCCCTCTATCCCCCCCTCCACTCCCTCCCCCCTCCATCCCCCCTCCATTCCCTCCCCCTCCATCCCCCCTCCATTCCCTCCCCCCTCCCTCTCCCCCTCCATTCCCTCCCCCCTCCATTCCCCCCTCCATTCCCTCCCCCCTCCATCCCCCCCTCCATTCCCTCCCTCCATCCCCCCTCCATTCCCCCCCTCCATCCCCCCCTCCATTCCCTCCCCCCTCCATTCCCCCCCTCCATTCCCCCCTCCATTCCTCCCTCCATTCCCCCCTCCATTCCTCCCTCCATTCCCTCCCCCCTCCATTCCCCCCTCCATTCCCTCCCCCCTCCATCCCCCCCTCCATCCCTCCCTCCATTCCCTCCCCCCTCCATCCCCCCCTCCATTCCCTCCCCCCTCTATTCCTCCCTCCATTCCCTCCTCCTTCCATTCCCCCCTCCATTCCCCCCTCCATTCCTCCCTCCATTCCCTCCCCCCTCCATCCCCCCCTCCATTCCTCCCTCCATCCCCCCCTCCATTCCCCCCCTCCATTCCCCCCTCCATCCCCCCCTCCATTTCCTCCCCCCTCTATTCCCCCCTCCATTCCCTCCTCCTTCCATTCCCCCCTCCATTCCCCCCTCCATTCCTCCCTGCATCCCCCCCTCCATTCTCTCCCCCCTCCATCCCCCCCTCCATTCCTCCCTCCATCCCCCCCTCCATTCCCCCCTCCATTCCCTCCCCCCTCCATTCCCCCCTCCATCCACCCCTCCATTCCCTCCCCCCTCCATCCCCCCCTCCATCCCCCCTCCATTCCCCCCCTCCATTCCCCCCTCCATCACCCCCCTCCATTCCCCCCCTTCATTCCTCCCTCCATCCCCCCCTCCATTCCCCCCTCCATCCCTCCCTCCATTCCCTCCCCCCTCCATTCCCCCTCCATTCCCTCCCCCCTCCATCCCCCCCTCCATCCCTCCCTCCATTCCCTCCCCCCTCCATCCCCCCCTCCATTCCCTCCCCCCTCTATTCCCCCCTCCATTCCCTCCTCCTTCCATTCCCCCCTCCATTCCCCCCTCCATTCCTCCCTCCATCCCCCCCTCCATCCCCCCCTCCATTCCCCCCTCCATTCCTCCCTCCATTCCTCCCTCCATCCCCCCCTCCATTCCCCCTTCCATTCCTCCCTCCATCCCCCCTCCATTCCCCCCTCCATTCCCTCCCTCCATTCCTCCCTCCATCCCCCCCTCCATTCCCTCCCCCCTCCATCCCCCCCTTCATTCCCCCCTCCATTCCTCCCTCCATCCCCCCCTCCATTCCCTTCCCCTCCATCCCCCCCTCCAGTCCCCCCTCCATCCCCCCCTCCATTCCCTCCTCCTTCCATTCCCCCCTCCATTCCTCCCTCCATCCGCCCCCTCCATTCCCCCCTCCATTCCCTCCCTCCATTCCCCCCTCCATTCCCTCCCTCCATTCCTCCCTCCATCCCCCCCTCCATTCCCTCCTGGATTTGACGAAAAGAAGCCGTATGAAAACTGGAAAAATTAAGTGGAAATATGGAGACGGGTGACGAACTTGGACAAGAAAAAGCAAGCGTTGGCTGTGGCTCTATCGTTGACAGGTAGAGCGAGGGATACTGCTTTAGGAATAAATGTGGATGATCTAAATAAGGATGATGGAATGACCACTTTGATTGGGGAACTTGACAAGATTTTTTTGAGAGAAGAGAAGGAACGGGCTTACGAAGCCTATTCTGAGTTTGATCGAATATCGAGGGAAAATGGCGTCTCGATGGTGGACTTTATTGTTGATTTTGAACAGAAATACAACAGGATCTGTAAATTCGAGATGGTTCTGCCCGACGCTGTTTTGGCGTTTAAACTACTGGATACAGCAAGTCTTGATGTGAAAGACAAGCAACTGGCATTGACTGCATGTGGTAAGCACACTTTTGATTATATGAAGTCAGCACTGAAACGCATATTCGGAGAAAAACATGAGCAGAAGGCGGGAGCCATTAACGTGAGTCAGGATGCAGCCTACTACACAGATCAAAGAAAACCGCACCCACGAACCCAAAGTGTGCAAGCTAGAGGACCACTCGCAGGCACAAATCCACTTGACAAGTACGGAAGACGAACAAAGTGTGGGATTTGTCAAAGCACATTCCACTGGGTGAAAGATTGCCCACATAAGAAAGAACACGTAAAGATAACAGAAGAAAATAAATGCACAGAAGAACCTGATGAGTGTAATATAACGCTGTTTTCTAAGGAATCGGATACGGAAATATTCATGGTTGAGGCTCTGGGATCAGCTGTCATTGACACGGCATGCACAAGGACTGTCTGTGGTGAAAAATGGCTGAATAACTATGTAGGGGGACTAAATGAGAAAGAAGTACAGAAAATAGTTAACACAGAGAGTAGCAAGCCTTTCAAGTTTGGGGATGGGCGAGTTGTACATTCGACAAAAAAGGTCAAGATACCAGCCAAGATAGGAGAAACAAAATGCTGTAGACACAGAAGTGGTCCCATCTGACATCCCTTTACTGCTGAGTAAAACGTCGCTAAAGAGAGCAGGAGCTGTGCTGAACTTGGAGAACGATACAGCAATAATGTTTCGGCAACCGATAGCTCTGAAGATGACCTCCTTAGGATACTACTGTCTGAACATAATGGATAATGAGTCACCATGCGATACATATGAGAATGTGGTCCTGGCCATCACAGAGAATATGACTAAGGAACAAAAACACAAAGCTTTACTGAAACTTCACAAGCAATTCGGACATGCATCAGTTGACAAACTGAAGAAGCTGCTGATAAGTGCTGGAAACTCTGATAACGAGAGCACTGCTATTCTAGAGGAGATAGTAGGAAAATGTGAGATTTGTCTTAAGTACAGCAAGCCTAAGCCTAAGCCCAAGCCTGCTGTTGGGTCTGCCCATGGCCTCCCGATACAATGAGACTGTGGCAGTAGATTTACATGAGCTAGAACCGAATGTGTGGTACCTGCACATTATCGATCACTTCACACGCTTCAGTGCGGGTGGCATTGTGACCTCAAAGAAACCAAGTGTGATAGTGAAATGCTTTGGACATTCCTGGATCAGTGTCCATGGTCCACCGGAGCGTCTCTTCAGCGACAACGGTGGCGAGTTCAACAACGAGGAAATAAGAGACATGGCAGAGAACTTCAACATCGAGATAAAGACGACTGCTGGCTATAGTCCATGGAGCAATGGCTTGCTGGAACGCCATAACCAAATGCTCAGAGATAATACTGAAGGTAAAACTTGACAACGGAGTTGACTGGAAAACTGCACTGGATTGGGCACTCATGGCAAAGAACACAGTGCAGAACGTACATGGCTTCAGCCCACATCAGCTGGTGTTTGGACAGAATCCGAACCTTCCCTCTGTGTTAGTGGATCAGCCACCTGCTTTGGAGGGAACTACTATGAGTGCATGGGTGGGACAGCACATAACAGCATTACATGCAGTAAGGAAAGCTTTCATAGAGGCAGAGTGCTCAGAGAGAATCAGAAGAGCTCTACGAAAGCAACTTCGTCAAACAGATGAGAAGTATGAAACTGGGGACAAGGTGTTCTACAAAAGGACAGACTGTGTTGAGTGGAAAGGTCCTGGAGTCGTGATACGACAAGATGGGGTGGTGATCTTTGTACACCATGGTGGGACCTATGTCAGGGTTCATCATTCTAGGTTGCAGAAGGTTGATAAGAGTGAAGTAGGTGCTAGTGACGGTCTAGAGCACCCTGGGGAGAATGTTACTGAGGGCAATATGAAAGTACCTGTTACTGATAGTGATGTGGATGTTGATAACAATGACAGTGGGAACATACCTGGTACTGATTGTGACATAGATGTTGATATGAACAATGACGGTGAGGCTGGGGGTGTTACAGACAATGATACAGATGTCACTGAGGGTAACAATCATAAGGATAATCAACAGACAGGCATAAGGGTAGCAGCCTCCCTAGGGCTGAAAACAGGTCAAACAATCAGCTTTGTGGATAATGTAACAGATGCGTCTCACAGAGCTAAAGTGATGGGACGAGCAGGAAAGGCTACAGGAAATAACAGAAACTGGTACTGCCTACAGTACTTAGAACTATCTGACATCGCTGGTACTATGGGGTCAGCTGATCTTACTAAGGTAGACAATCTTCAGGTTAATCCACTGGATAGTGTAGAACTATGCTCTGATATGCAGGAAAATGATGTATTAGTCACAGGTGGTGTTTCATTTGATAAGGCTAAACTAGATGAAATAAGTAGCTGGAAGAATGATGGGGTGTTTGAGAAGGTAAAAGATATGGGTCAAAGGCATGTGTCCACTAGACGGGTGTGCACACTGAAAGAAACCCCTGATGGTGTAATACCCAAAGCGCGTCTTGTGGCTAGAGGTTTTGAAGAATTCAACACTAAAGATCTATAGAAGGACTCACCTACATGCTCATCAGAGTCCCTCAGACTACTCATGTCAGGTCTATGTCAGAATAAGTGGCATCAAATAACTTATCCAGAACAAAAGGATTCATCGTATTCTGTGGTCAGCTACAAAAGAACAGCTGGCAGACTGTCTGACCAAAAAGGGAGCCTCTTCCCTGGTATTACTTAAGGCACTGAATAATGGACAATGGAAGCTAGATGACTGAGTCTGACTGTTGATAACTGAGCATGAGCTCATTAAAAATTAATAATTAAAAATTATTGTTGCATACATTGATGCAACTGAGTTGCAACCTGTTGTTGTTTCTACTTGTTTCTGTTCTGTGTAAATGTGTATGAGTTGTCTGTTGTCAGCATATACATTAAGTTTTGCTAATGTTGTCACTTATTGCAAAGCAGTCCCTTCTCCCGTGGTTTTATTCATGATGTCATCAGCGATTAGTCAATGTCGACTTGACTTTCATCACAAAACAGCTAACTTCAAAAACTCTTAAGTCATACAACCCCTAACACACACACAAAGTTGCACACACAAACATGCCCGTCCATCCATCCATCCTTTCCCCCACCTACCTTAGCGTCATGCTCCTGCAGGTGTGTTCCACTGGCGTGCAGGTAGTTAAAGAGGTCCTCAGAGGGCAGTGGTCTCTCCAGCATCAGGATCAACTCTTGCTCCACTTCAAACCTTTCATGCAGGGTCACTGCTGCACTCTTCCCCATCACTCCTGGGTGACCTGCAAGCAGCAGAAGCCCCAGTTCCAGGGGAAACCCAAACTTTTACCCATCTCGAGTCTGACAGAGACAAAGAGTTACAATGAGGTTGCTGAGAACCGCCTCAGGTTAAGGATTTTAACAAAAACCCAAGTCAACTTACCTTTATAAGGATTAATTAAAGAACAATGAGAGATAGAGATGTTTTGATTTTAACTATGCAGTTAATGCACTGGGCACTACTGCTTCTGATAAAAAACTAAAAAGTTTCAAAAGATACTGACATTTCAAGAGCTTTTGGGGACAAAAACAATGTCACCATTGTGAAGGTGTCCACCTTTTCTTTGGGAATTTGTAAGGCCACCTTCAGGACAGACACACACAACACCTGTAGTTAAATTATATGCTTTACACTTCTGGTCAAATCTGAATGTCCGACACCTTTTATAAGAGAACACAAGCCGTTTTCTGTACAATCGCTACGTATTTCGTATGCGTAATGTCACCGAAATGTGATTTATAACAATTAACTTACTCCCACGTGTATTACAAAAAGACTTGACATGGGCCATTTGAGACCACTGACATTATGTAGACCAGTGACAGACCTTAGTCGGTATGCAGATATTGGATCGTCGACAGCAGAATGGTCACCAGAAACTACAAAGTTATTTTCCTGCAGCTGCACTGCTTTCACACTGCCCAAAAAAACCCGCTAACATGCGCCAATTTACACTGACCAAAGGCGGACATGAGCGGGGTTTTGCCAGTGTGAAAGCAGTAACATGTCCATTTACATTACTGCCACGTGGTAATTAATCAGAGCCTCTGAATAGCACAAAGCCTTTGCATACCAACACGGCCGAATGGGTCTCCATGTTAACTGTTCCAATAGATTTGATCATTCTTCCAACGCATGCCAGGCTAACCACATGCATACAAACCGCTTGTCACTCAACAAGTCAAACAGACTGACGAATGGATGACGTTGCTGACTAGTGAGCCGCTATTGCAGCAGTGTCGTCAACCAGCACTTGCCCCCATCAGCGTTACCGTTGGCCTAACATGACATTTAACATCCTGGGACTTCACAACTATATTATTCATAACTGCCTGGTTTACTACTAACAAAAGACGTGGGATGAGTATTAATCTTAACAATACGACTGGCTATTTCTCGCAAATTCACTGATTACACTGCGGCCGTAACCACGTGACACGTTTTCCTGCGTAGTGGCTGCTTAGCTCGCTCACATACTCAAAACTCTGCGGCCTGCGTCTTTTCCAAACACGAGGCGAAACAAAGAACAGCTCAACACCACATTAGCCAACATCTTACACAATGTGTTAATTACCTCGTCTACTGTATCTGTGGCGAACAAATCCATATTGTACGCGGTCAAAATATGCTTAGTTTCTTTCGTTCGTAAAACGCGCTTACCGAAATAGAAGCCATTTTGTAGATGGTCCCAGGCACGTTCGCAAGCCCCCCCCCACACACACACACACACACACACACACGGGACGTCATTTTAAAGGCCCAGTTGTCCTCCATATGGGAACAGGTCTGAATACAGCGGCATGTACAGTATGAGAGATATGAGCAAAAACGCCATGTCGACTCAAATGAACCGCTGGGTCTCAATGACACAGTAGCTCGCTCAACGGTAAAATGGCTGCCGCAGCCTGTGTGGCACATAACGCGCGGAACATGGCGCCAAGCTTGCAGGACAAAAGACAGGTTTTGGCCAGTGTCTCTGGCCAGCCCCTCGCTCACAAACCTAACGTTACGTTTCCCAAGTTAAGTGGCGAAGACACGTTCAAGTCGGCGACATTAAAAAAAACAGCCATTTTAGCTATCCACATACACACAAGTTGTCTTCACTCCAGTTGGTAACCCGTGTTAAGGCCGGCATTAGCTGCTAAGTAGGCGTTATAACCTGATATAAGAAAAAATATGTCCCACAGAATACCACACAAAACAGCTTGCATTGACTTATGTGCACATTACATTAAGTCGCAACGTTATTTCTCAATCAGCAATATTCGGAAACTTTACATCTGGATAAAAATAAAGTTACCTCCTGTCACGACCTCCTAACGAAACGCAGCGGACACGGGCTCGTCACAACATGGCGGCGATCAGGATAATGACCTCCCATCACCCCACGCGTGCGTCCCGCCCCTAAAGCGCCCGCCAATTATATTCAATTTTTAAAAACAGTATTTTATTTCAAATTGTTTATGTGATGAAAGAATACTGTTTCACTTCTTCGTTTTCACATCTAGGCAAATATTACGTGTTATATGGGTCCAAATTAAGTTACCTGAATCTGATCCATCCATTTCCCAAACCGCCTATCCTGCTCTGAGGTGGCGGGGATGCTGGAGCCTATCCCAGCAGTCACTCTGACCTTTCAGGCTAAACACGATTTCATTTCAATTCCATTTAGCTGCAGTTAATTGCGATTACATGCGCTTGACCCATGCCAAACTCGGAATGACACAACTGAATCAGGTGTGTATATATACACTCACTGGCCACTTTATTAGGTACACCTTGCTAGTACCGGGTTGGACCCCCTTTTGCCTTCAGAACTGCCTTAATCCTTCGTGGCATAGATTCAACAAGGTACCGGAAACATTCCTCAGAGAGTTTGGTCCATATTGTCATGATAGCATCACGCAGTTGCTGCAGATTTGTCGGCTGCACATCCATGATGCGACTCTCCCGGTCCACCACACCCCAAAGGTGCTCTATTGGATTGAGATCTGGTGACTGTGGAGGCCATTTGAGTACAGTGAACTCATTGTCATGTTCAAGAAACCAGTCTGAGATGATTCGAGCTTTATGACATGGCGCGTTATCCTGCTGGAAGTAGCCATCAGAAGATGGGAACACTGTGGTCATAAAGGGATGGACATGGTCAGCAACAATACTCAGGTAGGCTGTGGCGTTGACACGATGCTCAATTGGTACTAAGGGGCCCAAAGTGTGCCAAGAAAATATCCCCCACACCAATTACACCACCACCACCAGCCTGAAGCGTTGATACAAGGCAGGATGGATCCATGCTTTCATGTTGTTGACGCCAAATTCTGACCCTACCATCCGAATGTCGCAGCAGAAATTGAGACTCATCAGACCAGGCAACGTTTTTCCAATATTCTATTGTCCAATTTTGATGAGCCTGTGCGAATTGTAGCCTCAGTTTCCTGTTCCTAGCTGACGGGAGTGGCACCCGGTGTGGTCTTCTGCTGCTGTAGCCCATCTGCCTCAAGGTTCGACGTGTTGTGCGTTCAGAGATGCTCTTCTGCATACCTCGGTTGTAATGAGTGGTTATTTGAGTTACTGTTGCCTTTCTATCAGCTCGAACCAGTCTGGCCATTCTCCTCTGACCTCTGGCATCAACAAGGCATTTTTGCCCACAGAACTGCCGCTCACTGGATATTTTCTCTTTTTCGGACCAGTCTCTGTAAACCCTAGAGATGGTTGTGCGTGAAAATCCCAGTAGATCAGCAGTTTCTGAAATACTCAGACCAGCCCGTCTGGCACCAACAACCATGCCACGTTCAAAGTCACTTAAATCACCTTTCTTCCCCATTCTGATGCTCGGTTTAAACTGCAGCAGATTGACTTGACCATGTCTACATGCCTAAATGCATTGAGTTGCATTGAGTTGCTGCCATGTGATTGGCTGATTAGAAATTTGCATTAATGAGCAGCTGGACAGGTGTGCCTAATAAGGTGGCCGGTGAGTGTATATTGTAGCGAATTCGGGGGTCAACGCAACCACAGGAACTGCCGCGGCCGGGAAGCGAACCCGTATCGCCCGCACCGCAGGAGACATCGCTAACCGCTAGACTACAGGGTCAGACCCGCGAGCCAGCGGCCAGCGTGTCTTCTTATCCATGCACGTTACAATATTCTGATTTTGGGTGGTGATGGATGAGACGCCAGTCAAAGCAGAAAAAATATTTTAAAGTTGAGACTTAACATTTCTGTGTGGTTCACACTTTACAGAACATGTGAGGGCCAGTTAATATAAGATGTCGGCCCACAGTCGGCCCACGTGTTATGCACCATTACAGTGCCACCATTGCCAGACTTGGCCCGCCTTCGGTGAAAACACCACTTGTCGATGGTTTAAGGGCACATTTCGGCCAGAGTCGTCAGCTATGTGGGAGGTGATTCTGGATGTATTCAAGAGCTTTTGTGGATTAAAGTGTTGTTGAAGTGTGATCATTATAGAATAATTCATAACCCAAACCGCTCATCCTGCTGTCAGGGTCGCGGGGATACTGGAGTCTATCCCAGCTGTCATTGGGCGGCAGGCAGGGAGACACCCTGGACATGCCGCCATGCCATCATAGGGCAGGAATATTAGTCTAACTGTTCTAATATCAGCTGTTCCACCATGGTTACTACCTCAACCAGCAGTAGATTTCTCTATATTGGATGGTTTACACTCAAAAAGAAACACGGTCAATGTGCAGGCTTATGTGGACACTGTTATAAATAAAATATATGAACACTATTTACGTTAATACTAATTAGGATATTGTAATATATCCATACTCCCGCTAAGAGGCGCTGCTGTTTTCAGGAGTTTCCGGGCTGTGGAGTTCTCTCATGGATGTATTAAAGTATTATAGTTCTACTATAATACTTCCTTGGGTTCTCTTTTTTTTTTGTGAAGATTTTTTTTTAACAATTTCAAACTTACAAACAACATGGCAATAACATTTCCATGTTCGCACAATAGGACCTGGTGCATACAAAGGAAAGATTGAAAAAAATAAAACAAACGAGAGGTTGAAATAACATCAATATAAAATACATAAAATTAAACAGGGCTAGGGCTTTTTGGTTAATTATATTCTTCTATTATACTAAAAAGTTTTACTGCATTTTTTATTTTCATGACTTTAAGGGCCTTTGTATAAGCAAGAAACTCTCTGCGAAATACACAAAAGTCAGGTTTCACTTTCACATATTTTGATTTGTGTTTATAACATTTCCCGAAAATAAGAACGTCGTTGACTAAAAAGTCATCGTTGCTATTGTCCATGGCAAGTCAATAAACAATGTCCTTCAGAGAAAAGTTTTCCAGTTGGAAAACCCTTGGGTAAAGCCAGTCATGTATATCAAGCCATAAAGTTTCATAATTCACACATTGGAAAAATAAATGATCAGTCGTTTGAGCATCATCACAAAATACACAATTATTGGTTTCAATTCCAAATCGCTGTCGTAACAATTCACTGGCTGGATACACTCCATTTAAAAATTTAAAATGGATTTCCTTTGCTTTGGGATTTATGGGGAATTTAAGATATTTAGTTAGTAACATGTGAATAGTTCTTTGAGTAGACTTGTGAAATTGAGTTTCTGTAAGATACTATAGAGTTTGAAATGTTATTAAACATATTTATAATTGTTTTATTTGGGAATCTGACTTCATTAAAATCACAGCCTCCAACTAAAAGTTGTGGGAGACAAGGGGTGATAGAGTAGAATATGTTAAAATTCCTTTGATTAATAGATTTAGGGATTGCTTTAGTTATAGATTTAAATACGTAACGGTTTCCAATTAAATCATATTTAAGGCAGAAACTCTCAAACGATATGATACAGCCACTACTATCAACTACGTAATTGGGTCACTGACCAAAAACCTTTCACCATCCAGTCCTTGTTATAAAATGATTTCTTTTTAACCATAATATATCTATTATTCCATAATGGTGTATTATGTGGGGTGAAATTGCGATTGTATAAGAGTTTCTAATATAAAAAGACCTGCTGGTGAACAAGGGAAAATTCAATCGGGAGTCTTTGAATACTGAAGTCACATTTAAGTAACAATTCTATACTTCCCAACTTCTTAACTGTTTCTCTGGGAAAATGGAACCAAAAGCTATTGTTGTTCAGAAAAGACTTTAGCCAATTGATTTTCAACGTTCCATTTACAAAATCAAAACCGATAGCTTGTAGGCCTCCATCTTTAAAATCTCTGCTCTCTTAACTTAGTGGATTTTCATTTTCCAAAGATAATCAAAACTGACCTGATAGATCTTTTTAATAGCTCTACTTGGAATAGCCATCGAGTATGCCAGATACATGCACCTTGAAATGCTTTCCGTTTTAGTCAAAAAGATTCGACCTAATAAACTAATGCCTCTCCATAACCAAGAGTTAAGTCTAGTTTGGCATTCATCCACTACCTTCCACACATTCATATTTTGATACATATTTATGTCCAAGTACTAAACAGTGGATTTTACAGAAATGCTGTATGCCTCTGTTAAATGACTTTGATGAACTGGCATTAGCTCACACTTGTTCAAATTTAACTTTAGACCAGAGGCTTTGGAGAAAAATCTGAATCATTTGAAGTATTCCGGGGACTTCAGTTAGCTGCTTCATAAAGATGGTTGTATCATCTGCTAACTGGCTAATGATTACTGGTTTCCCAAGTACATCTAATGGAGTGATAGTTGAATTTTTAATAAAGACAGAAAGCATTTCTGTAGCAATTATAAAGAGAGAAGGGGAAATGGGACAACCCTGTTTAACGCCGCGTTTGGTTATAAATCGGGGTGACGTACCTCTTGGTAAAGAGACTGAACAATTTGTATTTTCATAGAGATTCATGTTTTGAAACTTATCCCCAAAACCTAATAACATTAAACAATGGCATTTTTTTTTGAAAAAAGTGCTCAATTGAATCAAATGCTTTATAAAAGTCAAGAAATAGAATAAAACCATCATCTTCTATTAAATGTCTATAATCTAAAAGATCAAGCATTAAGCAAATATTGTTGTGAATGGATCTACCCTTCATAAAACCAGGTTGAGAATCCCTTATAATTTTATGTAGATTCTTTTTTAACCTATTAGCATAAATAAGGGTCACGATTTTGTAGTCGTTGTTGAATAATGTGATTGGTCTAAGATTATCTAATATTTTGGGGTCCTTATGAAGCTTGGGAATTAAAGTTATTATAGCTTGTTTCATAGTGGAAGGAAATTTAATATTGTCAGTTGATTCTTTTAACATAAGAGAGAATGCAACTTTAATAAGTCCCAAAAATGTCTATAGAAATTGGCAGTAAGTCCATCCCTACCTAGAGATTTGTCTAAAGACAAACTCATTACTGCTTTATCCAGCTCATCTGAAGTAATTCCAGCATCACACAACCATACGAACACATCAACAATACAGAGAATACGAGCTTTGATATTGTTGAAGAAGTCAGCATCCTGAACAGAAAAGGTTGAAGAATACAATTTACTGTGTTAGTAATTAGTATTAGTATTGAGTAGCAGCAGAATACTTCACAACTGCTATCATTAAACGTTTATTGACATGCTACAGTACCAGAGAAAAAGTTAAATCTATGTTAACATTATTTTATTATAATGTTAAACTTTATTTCACTCTCTCTCTCTCGCACACGTAAGGAATCCAGCTTTGGTAAGGAATGAGCTTTGGCTCAAGATAAATCAAACAATAGCAAACAAACAAACCAACACAAAACCAATTTCTGTCACGTATCTGGAAAGAACCCAAAAGCAGACGGGACAAGCAGGTAAGGGAAGAAATCAAGTCTTATGGCCGGACTCGATGAAGCAGCAATCATTGGCAACGCTGTCTTCGGGAGGGGGGCGGAGTCGGCTTGTGTTCGTCACGTCAATGCGTCTCTGTGTGTGTCGGAAAAAACAGTGCTTCGGCTTGGAGTCGCCTTGTCACCAAAGTGGGGAGGCGCTCTCCTTCCAGACTGCCGGCCCTCGGACAGATGCAGTTGGCGAACGCATGCAGTACGAGGGTGGGTGTTTGAATTAAAATAGGGATCGATTGGCCACTAAATTGGGAGAAAAAAGGGAAAAATCCAAAATACATTTATAAAAAAAAAAAAAAAAGAAATCAACTCTTCATTCAAGTGGCCCATCCCAGGGGTAGAGCAGGAGTTGGCTCAGTGGCAGGTAGACTGGCAGGCACAAGTCCATCAATGGCTACGTTCCAGCCAACACTGGTCCACAGTGGAGGCTTTTTAAGGGTGACGCCGATTGCTTGATGGCCAGCTGCTGTGCCGGGGTGAAGGAGGGGTCAGCAGGTGTCCAGGGAGAAGAGGGGTTAGGCTTGGGCTTTTGGCTCATGACTTCTATTTATTTAGCACTGGCCTACTGATCTGAGGAATGCTATAATGCTCGACTTCACTCAATGTGGCCAGGGGTGCTCGGGTTGGACCCGTCAAACTGGGCAGTGCTGGCCGCTGAATGTGGCCGAGGCTCGACAATGTATGTGGGCAGGGGTGGTCGCGCTGGCACTACAATCAAGCCCAAAGTCGCGCGACGTTTCGCTGTTTATGTACCTTCTTCAGGCGAGGCCTTATTCAACTAAGAGAGGCAGGGTTAAGCTTAAGGTTAGGGTTAGGCTTTTAAATCCGCATTCCCAAATACATTGCAATTAACCTTGTGCACTGTCCATCGACATGGTGTTTAGATGGCGGCCACAGTCCCCCACCAACTACCCCACCGTCCCACGCAATCCAAAAATTCAATGGCAGCTAATAATGGTCCCTCAGTTTGGCTCAGTCGCATCATCGGGACCCCAATTTGGTCCCCTGTTTCACTACAACAAAGCCCAAAGTCGCGCGACGTTTCGCTTTTCTTCAACCCTCTTCAGGCGAGGGTTTAGACTTTTCTACGAGCGGCATGTCGGTGGCCTTCTAAGGCTCGTGAAAATCAAATCACTTGATTGGAAGCTGCCAATTTGCCATAACAATATGGAAGGACCTCTAAAATCTGTTGTACATACTTTGTGCTACTGCACTTACCAGCATGCTTTGTGTCTTGCACATTTCCTATGTTCTTGTGGGTTTCGAAACATGTGAACCAATGGAATGTATTTGCTCTTTGTATTTTTATTCGAATTTTGTTATTAGCCAATGATGTGGTGTGGAGTTGTTATGCCCGCGAAATCACGAGCTTCGCAACAGTCCATCTCCTCACGGAGAGGGAGGAGTTAGGCAGCCCGAGTGAGTACGACGAAGAGAGAGGGCCATTTTTCTGCTGCTCCGTCTAAGTACCCGTTTCGCGGAGACTTTATACACAGCCCGTGTACTAGGCCCGCATTTGAGGTCAGGAGTGTTGCGATTGGCCCGCGGTCGTATGCTTGCTGGTGGGCTTTGTTTTAGTATGCCGATTATTTTGTTTATGCCCCATAGCCAGTGTCGCCGCTAGCTAGCTAAGTGCATTTAGCATCCAGTGCTAGTGTGTTAGCTAGCCGACTAGAGTTGTGGAGGCTAGTCAGAAGTCATCGGGCTGCGCTGGACGGTGATCTAACTAGGGGAGCCGCTCTGCTCCATTCCTGGGACCTGTCTGCTATCCAAAGAGGACTCGCTTCATCTGCTCTATCTTCGCCAGGGTTGTTTGAACATTGCAACCTTTGGCCATCTTGCGGCGGGTGGAGGCTGCTACCGGGGAGCCGACACCTGCCAGCTGCTAGGCTAGCACTACGCCTTCCATCCTCTGGACTGCACACAGCCTCCCGGTCGAGGGGGCGATGGGTTGTGAGTAACCCGAAAATTTCATTTATACTCACACACACACGCACACTTTTATCTCGTCGCCTGGGCATCGTAGCGGTGGCTGCCTTGCCCTCCGCTCAGAGAGCTGCTTTAATGTGCACCAACGGGCCCCAACGGAAAGTGCTGGGTATTTGTGTGTTCTTTTGATACTTTCTTCCTGTTTATTGTGACCGCTTGTCCCACCCTGTGTAATTTCAATTAATGTTTATTTAATCAGCAATACTACACTCGTGTGGTACTCTCTCTCTCTCTCTCTCTCTCTCTCATTATTATCAAATAAATCCTATTATTATTAATTATATTTCGGGTGTATTGGCAGCTCATTTTCCGCATATGCAAAGCCTAGGTTACTTATAGAGTGCTGGTAATAAGCTTGTACAGTAATTCAGTACACAGCAGAGTTATAAGATCTGCATTAACCACGTGTTTGTTTCATTCTGGGAAGATATACCATTCACCAGCCTTAGCTAAGTGTAGTATTTTCACAGTGGAGGCACCGCGCTACTAAATTGATTATTATCTTGGTTAATTATTTCTATTATCAATTATCACTAATATTGTCATTAGTGGCACTAGCCTACTAGTACACAGGAGGTTCAGCCAGCTCACCATTCCACCGCTGAGAACTCAGGATCCTGTTGCGCTATTGATTTGTATTGTAACACTTTAGTAACTGGTAGCATTAGGCTTTTGTCTTGTTTAAATGTGCTTGGCGTTGCCCGCCAGTGAAAAAGGGGTTACAAATAGCTTTACACTAGTCCAACTCACCGAGCGGGGGGGCTACGTCCCTCTTTGTCGGAGTCCCTCGTAAAAAGAGAGAGTGAACCACAGCTCCGCCTCTAAATACGTCACTGGGAAATATGACACCACCTCCGGTGGGCGTGTGCTTTCGCCCGGGACAGACGTTCCCTGACCATGCCGTTGTCCCGGGAAAATGGACCCGCCCATCTGTTGGATCGCCAGGTCTTTCTCCGGAAACACCGGATGACGACCCATTCGCCGGGGAGGTAGGAATGGAGAACCTTCTCAGCTGGGGTGGGGAGAGCAGCTGCCACCTGTTTGGGAGACTTGGGAGAGAGCAGAGGAGAGATTACAGCAGTGCTGTAGCATAGCATGCTCGTAAAGAGCGGTTTGGGGAAGAGCTCCCGGCGCAGGGCCCGTTCCCATGGTCGGAGGCCGTCCCATGACAATCTCAAAAGGACTAAGCCCTGCTCTGGAGTGTCTTTGTCGCACGCGCATGTACATAAGTACCAGAGGACGTAAGAAACTGTCTCTGTTGCCAGAGAGCACCAAAGTCCACGCCGAAAGCGTAGCGTGAATCCGTGTAGATGGTGACAGACCAGCCAGCTGCCAGCTCGCAGGCCGCAGAGAGGGCCGTGAGTTCAGCAGCCTGTGCAGAGAGGTGAGAGGGCAATGAGCTGCAATTAAGGCAAGCGGAGGCAGAGCATACGGCCCAACCAACCTGACATTGGCCGGTGGTAAGACAGCGGGAAGCCGACCCATCCACAAAAAGGACAACGGCAGGGTTGGCAAGAGGAGTGGAGCTGAGATCAGGCCGAGGTGAACAAACAGCAGAGACAGCTGCAACGCAGTCGTGTGGTTCACCATCGTCTGGTGAGGGAAGAAGGGTGGCGGGGTTAAGGACAGCGCAACGTTTGACAGTGATGGTGGGCATGTCAAGGAGCACAGTGTTGTAACATAGCCACCGGGCTGCGGACAGCTGTGACCTTTTCTGTTCAAGTAGGAGGACCGGGACCGCATGGGGAACCAGGAGAATAACGTCGGAGTACCCCACGATGTCTCGCGAGGCCATCACAGCCTTTTCAGCAGCAGCGACGGCTCGAAGGCAGCGAGGCAAGCCAGCCGCTACCGGGTCAAGTTTGGCGGAGAAGTAAGCCACAGGGCGCAGCTTGCAGTCCCCCATGAGACTGACTGCAAGAGGACGGAGATCATGCAGCCGTTGCGCTCATCCACAGTTTGAGTGAGTGCTTGAGCGGGCTCCGGATAGCCAAGAGTTGGTGCGATTTGGAGCTGGACTTTCAGTCCCTCAAAGGCTTTAGTTGCCTCTGGGGTCCACAAGAGGACCTGTGAGGCGGGTGCATGAGAGTCAATGAGGGCCCGAAGGGGTTTGTCAAAGGTTGCAAATGCCGGAACGAACAAGCGACACAGTAGGAAGCCATGCCTAAGAACAGGGTATCTGCAGGTTTCACTAAGTTAATTTTAAGACTTTTTAAGACCTTTTTAATGCCACTTGGATCGGAATTTAAGACCAAGATCTACAACAAAATATATACATATGGTTGGTAAGCCCTAACGCCCAACAGCTGAATATTTAAACATTTGATTCGCGCGAGTGCAGTTTTATCGAAATGGTTAAACAAATGTATGTTTTGTGACACGCTGATGTTGTAACCGCATTTCTTGACGTTCAGACCGAATATTTAAAGATTTGATTCGCGGAATTTCGCGCGATTGCAATCAGATAAGCTGAAGTCCTCCTCCATGTTGAAAAAGCTGCCAGAAACTACACGCTGCTGTGACTGGTTGATTCGCTGTGAGCATTTGATGACAAAACAACGAATCACAGCAGAGCGCGCAGCGGAGGTCCCTCCCCCCTCCATCTGGCCGATCAATTCTAGCATCAACTTTTCTTCTTCTTCTCTCGGCTGCTATTTTGTCATGACTTAGTTAGCATTTGTCCGCCAAATTCTGTATAGGCTATACCATTTAGCAATTAACCGCTCAGTAAAACCAACATCGGTATTCTTTTCGATAACTAGTTACATTAATATTACCTACAACCGTGAGTTGCAGGTAATATTGCCATGGTATCGCATCATCCAGGTCATTTCTTTGTCTATGGGGGATACATATTTGTTTTAATTACAGGGAATAGCATGCTATAGGTAACAGGTGCGCCTGATACGAACCTGGAATTCATGAAAATAGCATGTGTGTTAGAGTTTGTGGGAGACCCCAAGCGCACGACACCAGACAGAGATGGGGTTAGCCGAAAACTGGCGTACTTTATTCAAACATAGGAAGGCAATGAGCGACAAGGAAAAAACGGAAAGTCCAAGGGGGGAAAAAACTCGCGGGTAATCCAAACGGGAACAAGGCAGGATACTTCCACGGGGAAACCTTGCAAGGGAAAAACATGAACCAAGGGCTGGGATGAGTTCGTAGAGAAAAGGACCGTGAGAGGAGAGTCGCCGCTACTGCGGGGAGGTAAAGACACGAACTGACAACGGGCACGTGGGAGGCCACCAAACTTAAGCCCAGCCCTGATGACTAAGCCCGGCCCTGACGAGCCGATTGGCTGCCGGCGTGGGGTGGGCGGGCCACGGTGCGGGGTGGGCGAGCCATAACACTTGTTTCCCTTTTATTTTCTTTTTTTCCCCTCAAAATTCACAGAGTCCCTGGCCTCAGGAATCATAAGGCCCTCGTCTTCCCCGGTGGCAGCGGACTTCTTTTTTGTGGCAAAGAAGGAGGGCAGCCTGAGGCCTTACATAGATTATCGAATGCTACATAACATCACGGTGAAAAATAAATATCCACTCCCCCTTATGAGTTCCACGTTCGAGCCACTCACTCACGCCACGGTGTTCACGAAGCTGGACCTGCGCAGCGCATACCACCTGGTGCGCATCCGGGAAGGGGATGAATGGAAGACGGCCTTCAACACCCACCTAAGGCATTTCGAATACCTCGTTTTGCCCTTCGGCCTGACCAACGCCCCGGCCGTCTTCCAGGCGTTGGTCAACGACGTGCTCCGGGACATGCTGAACACGTTCGCGGTGGTGTACCTGGATGACATCCTCGTGTTCTCCAGGACTGAGGAGGAACACCACCAGCATGTCCGCCTGGTCCTCCAACGGCTGCTGGAGAACAGGCTCTTCGTGAAAGCCGAGAAGTGCGTGTTCCACTCCGCCTCCGTGGAGTTCCTTGGCCACATCGTAGAGAAGGGGCTCGTCCGCACTGACCCCAGGAAGACCCGAGCGGTGGAGGAGTGGGCACGGCCCACTAACAGGACGCAACTCCAGCACTTCCTGGGGTTTGCAAACTTCTACCGGCGCTTCATCAGGGGGTTCAGCCGTGTGGCCGCCCCCCTCACTGCACTCACCTCCAACCTCCGCCCCTTCTCCTGGACCACGGAGGCAGAAGCCGCCTTTTGGCCCTGAAGAGGCTGTTCACAACGGCTCCGGTGCTCGCCCACCCGGACCCGTGCAGGCAGTTCATCGTGGAGGTGGACGCATCGGACACGGGCATCGGAGCCGTCCTCTCCCAGCGGTCGGAGGAGGACCAGAAGATCCACCCGTGCGCCTTCTTCTCCCGGCGTTTCAGTCCTGCGGAGAAGAATTACGACATCGGCAACAGGGAGTTGCTGGCCGTCCACGCCGCCCTAGAGGAGTGGAGACACTGGCTGGAGGGAGCAGGGCAGCCGTTCATCGTATGGTCCGATCACAAGAACCTGACCTACGTGCGGACGGCTAAGAGGCTCAACCCCAGGCAGGCGCGCTGGGCTCTCTTCTTCAGCCGGTTCGACTTCACCCTCACCTACCGCCCGGGCACCAAGAACGTCAGGGCAGACGCCCTCTCCCGTCTGTTTCCCGAGGGGTCCCCTGACGCCCCAGACACCATCCTTCCCCCGGCCCGGGTGGTGGGTGTCGTCACCTGGGCCATCGGTGGTGAGAAGGGCCCAGCGCGCCCAACCCGACCCACGCAATGGACCCCGGAACCGGCTATTTGTGCCTCCCTGTGTCCGGCCCCAGGTGCTGGAGTGGGGCCACTCCAGCCATCTTGCTTGCCACCCCGGTGTCTACCGAACGGCGGCCTTCATCCGCAGGGGTTTCTGGTGGCCCACCATGGAGGCAGACACCAGAGAATTCGTGGCAGCCTGCACCACCTGCGCCCGCAGCAAGGCTCTCCATCGCCCTCCAGCAGGTCTCCTGCGCCCCCTTCCTGTCCCCGGCCGACCTTGGTCCCACATTGCCTTGGACTTTGTAACTGGCCTCCCCGTGTCGCAAGGCAATGACACCATTCTGACCATTGTCGACCGGTTTTCCAAGGCCGTCCCCTTTGTTGCCCTCACCAAACTCCCCTCTGCAGCCGAGACGGCGGACCTTCTCGTCTCCCACTTCGTCCGACCCCATGGGATTCCCCTGGACATTGTCTCTGACCGTGGTCCCCAGTTCACTTCGAAGGTATGGCAGGCCTTCTGTAAGGGGATTGGGGCCACGGTCAGCCTCTCCTCCGGGTATCACCCCCAGACCAATGGGCAGGCAGAGCGGGCCAATCAAGCCCTGGAGGCGGCTTTGCGTTGCGTTACCACCAGCAACCCCGCCTCCTGGAGCAAGTACCTGCCCTGGGTGGAGTACTCGTTCAACTCCATGGAGAGTTCGGCTACCGGTTTGTCCCCCTTCGAGTGTTCTCTTGGCTATCAACCTCCTCTGTTCCCCCATCAGGAGTTGGAGGTGGCGGTCCCGTCCACGAAGGCCCATCTCGTTTGGTAGACCGCCCGGGCCGCTCTGTTGCGAGCTACAGAGCGGGCCCGGCGCAGCGCCAACCGGCGGAGAGTGCCGGCTCCAGCTTATCGACCTGGCCAGAAGGTATGGCTCCTGGCCCGGGACCTGCCCTTCCCTACCATCAACCGGAAGCTGGCTCCCCGCTACGTCGGTCCCTACACCATCGACCGCATCGTCAACCCTTCGGCGGTGCGTCTCCATCTCCCTACCTCACTCAAGATCCATCCCGTCTTCCATGTCTCGCGCCTCAAACCGGTAGCCACCAGCCCCCTGTCTCCCCCTGTCCAAGCTCCTCCACCCCCCAGGATCCTCGACGGTGGTGACATGGTCTGGGATGTCGACCAGCTGCTCGCCGTACGCCGCCGGGGGCGTGGGTACCAATACCTGGTGGACTGGGTTGGCTATGGGCCCGAGGACCGCAGCTGGGTTCCCCGGTCCTACCTGGCCGACCCCGCACTCCTGGAGGAGTTCTATCGGGCCCACCCCAACGCCATCGGACGGTCGCCCGGTGTCTCCCGTAGGAGGGGGGGTCCTGTTGTGGTTACACCGCCCCGAGCTGCCTCCCCGGCACGTTCAAGCCACTCCCCCAGCTCGGACGTGCCGGAAACATCCCGAGCGCTGCACTGCACCAGGTGTTTGCCATCATCCATCAGGCACACCTGTGGCAATCAGGCAGCCTTCTACAAGAAGCCTCCCAGAACGTCTCTCTGTGCTTCGACGTACTGAACCCTGCGGTAAAGTTCTGACAAGCCCTCCAGCGTTCCTTGCATTCTGTTTATTCCCCAGTGTCTTACCTTCCTGTCTCTGTTTCCTCCCAAGACTCTCCCTCCGCGATTTCCACGGCTCCCCGCGTCTCCCTCGTCCCCAGCGACCTTCACGTTTTCTCCCCGGACCTCTCCTGCGATCTCCCCCCTTGTCCCTCTATCTGGAACCCTCCTTTCGGACTCGACTTCCCGGATCTCGGACCTGGACTTTCTCGGACAACCCCTCTTGGATCACGGACTGGACTTTCTTGCCAGGTGCACGCACATTTTTTCAACACCTCCTGGTCATTTACATACCGCACCACACATAGGCTAAAAACACTCACGCATAGTTATACACGCAAACCACGGGACACCACACATAGTTTATTCACACATCCCACTAACAGAACGCCTTTTTCACCATACATTTCCCTCCAACAATAAAATGACCGGGCGGCATCTCGGTGGCCTTCTAAGGCTCGTAAAAATCAAATTAACAATCGAAAAAATAGCCAACATTAGTCCAACTCACCGAACAGCGGGCGACGTAGTTCTGCCGGACTCCGTCGAAAAGAGAGAATGGAGCTCCGCCTCTAAA